>NW_028155535.1:0-17495 GCF_963514095.1 Eutrigla gurnardus
CCGGGGTTGGGGCTCGCAGGCGAGCGTCTGGTGGCCGGGTCTGTGCCCACGGGACCCGGCCGGGGCGCAGCCCGAAGGAGCGACGTGGGCCCGCCCTCCTGTAGGCCCACCACCTGCAGGAGGGTTCAGAAGGGGCCGGTGCGGTGTGATTTGGGTGGCTGTCCTGGGTGGGTGCCCCGGCGACCCAATCCCCGGACGGTAACTCTAGCCATGGGGACATGGAATGTCACCTCACTGGGGGGGAAAGAGCCTGAGCTAGTGCGGGAGGTACAGCGCTACCGGCTACAGGTAGTTGGGCTCACCTCCACGCACAGTCTGGGCTCTGGAACCCAACTCCTTGAGAAAGGTTGGACTCTCTTCTACTCTGGAGTTGCCCGCGGTGAAAGGCGCCGAGCTGGTGTGGGCTTGCTTATAGCCCCCCAGCTCAGCCGCCATGTGTTGGAGTTTTCCCCAGTGAACGAGAGGGTCGTTTCCCTGCGCCTTCGGGTCGGGGATAGGTCTCTCACTGTTGTTTCGGTCTACGGGCCAAACGGCAGTGCAGAGTACCCGGCCTTCTTGGAGTCCTTGGGAGGGGTACTTGAGAGTGCTCCAACCGGGGACTCCATTGTTTTACTGGGGGACTTCAACGCTCACGTGGGCAATGACAGTGTTACCTGGAGGGGCATGATTGGGAGGAACGGCCTCCCCGATCAGAACCCGAGTGGGGTTCTGTTATTGGACTTCTGTGCTAGTCACGGTTTGTCCATAACGAACACCATGTTCAAGCATAAGGGTGTCCATCAGTGCACGTGGCACCAGGACACCCTAGGCCGGAGGTCAATGATCGACTTCGTGGTTGTGTCATCTGACCTCTGGCCGTATGTCTTGGACACTCGGGTGAAGAGAGGGGCTGAGCTGTCAACTGATCACCACCTGGTGGTGAGTTGGATCCGCTGGCAGGGGAGGAAGCTGGACAGACTTGGCAGACCTAAACGTGCTGTGAGGGTCTGCTGGGAACGTCTGGTGGAACCCTCTGTCAGGGAGGTCTTCAACTCCCACCTCCGGGAGAGCTTTGACCAGATCCCGAGGGAGGCTGGGGACATTGAGTCCGAATGGACCTTGTTCTCTGCTTCCATTGTGGACGCGGCTGTTCGAAGCTGTGGCCGTAAGGTCTCCGGTGCCTGTCGTGGTGGCAATCGCCGAACCCGGTGGTGGACACCGGAAGTAAGGGATGCTGTCAAGCTGAAGAAGGAGTCCTACCGAACCTGGTTGGCTCGGGGGACTCCCGAGGCAGCAGACAGGTACCGGCAGGCCAAGCGTGCTGCAGCGCGGGCGGTCGCTGAAGCAAAGGTTCGGGTCTGGGAAGAGTTCGGGGAGGCCATGGAGGAGGACTATCGGTCGGCCTCGAGGAAATTCTGGCAAACCATCCGGCGCCTCAGGAAGGGGAAGCAGCCCTCCACCAACACTGTTTACGGTGGAGGTGGGGAGCTGCTGACTTCGACTGGGGATATCGTCGGGCAGTGGAAGGAATACTTCGAGGATCTCCTCAATCCCACTGACACGTCTTCCATTGAGGAAGCAGAGGCTGGAGACTCGGAGGTTCATCCACCCATTACCCGGGCTGAAGTCACCGAGGTAGTTAAGAAGCTCCCCGGTGGCAAGGCACCGGGGGTGGATGAGATCCGCCCTGAGTACCTCAATTCTCTGGATGTTGTGGGGCTGTCGTGGCTGACACGTCTCTGCAACATCGCGTGGCAGTCGGGGACAGTGCCTCTGGACTGGCAGACCGGGGTGGTGGTCCCTCTATTCAAAAAGGGGGACCGGAGGGTGTGTTCCAACTATCGGGGGATCACACTTCTCAGCCTCCCCGGGAAAGTCTATTCCAGGGTACTGGAGAGGAGAATTCGGCCGATAGTCGAACCTCGGATTCAGGAGGAACAATGCGGTTTTCGTCCTGGCCGTGGAACACTGGACCAGCTCTATACCCTCCGCAGGGTGCTCGAGGGTTCATGGGAGTTTGCCCAACCAGTCCACATGTGTTTTGTGGACTGGGCGCAGCCGTGGGCCGGAGGGGATTTGGTTCGGGAGCCACTGGATTTCATCCCTGCTTTTTGCGGACGATGTGGTCTTGTTGGCTCCTTCGAGCCAGGACCTCCAGCATGCCCTGGGGCGGTTTGCAGCCGAGTGTGAAGCAGCCGGGATGAGGATTAGCACCTCCAAATCTGAGGCCATGGTTCTCGACCGGAAAAAGGTGGCTTGCTCCCTCCAGGTTGGGGGGGAGTTCCTGCCTCAAGTGGAGGAGTTTAAGTATCTTGGGGTCTTGTTCACGAGTGAGGGAAGGATGGAACGTGAGATTGACAGGCGGATCGGTGCAGCGGCTGCAGTCCGTCGTGGTGAAGAGAGAGCTGAGCCGAAAGGCGAAGCCCTCAATTTACTGGTCAATCTACGTTCCTACCCTCACCTATGGTCATGAACTTTGGGTCATGACCGAAAGAATAAGATCCCGGATACAAGCGGCCGAAATGAGCTTCCTCCGCAGGGTGGCGGGGCGCTCCCTTAGAGATAGGGTGAGGAGCTCCGTCACACGGGAGGAGCTCGGAGTAGAGGCGCTGCTCCTCCACATCGAGAGGAGCCAGTTGAGGTGGCTCGGGCATCTGTATCGGATGCCCCCTGGACGCCTCCCTCGGGA
This sequence comes from Eutrigla gurnardus, assembly GCF_963514095.1. NCBI lineage: Eukaryota > Metazoa > Chordata > Actinopteri > Perciformes > Triglidae > Eutrigla > Eutrigla gurnardus. The sequence continues at coordinate 2,669 of NW_028155535.1, forward strand.
GGTGTTCCAGGCATGCCCCACCGGGAGGAGACCCCGAGGAAGACCCAGGACACGCTGGAGTGACTATGGCCTGGCTGGCCTGGGAACGCCTTGGGGTCCTCCCGGAGGAGCTGGGGGAAGTGTCCGGGGAGAGGGAAGTCTGGGCGTCCCTGCTCAGGCAGCTGCCCCCGCAACCCGGTCCCGGATAAGCGGAAGAAAATGGATGGATGGATGGATGGATGGTTATGTTTATTAAACCTTCTAATTAAAATTTTGCAATTTAAATAAATTTGATATGACCATTCAGCGATAACAAGCCATATACCTGTAGTATCAAATTTGATATGCACATTTTAATGTGATGTAACTGTAATATAAATAATTATGTAATTAAATGCATTGTTTCAATACAGAAAAAGCTTTTCTTTTTTTTCTTTTTTTTTGTTGCCTATTTCTATTCTTTATTCTAAGCTAACTGGCTGCTGGCTACACATCATACTGATGTGGTGTTTCTTACCTAACTCTTGGCAAGAAAGCAAACAGCCTGTTAGCGAGACACTGAAAACACTTCGATGTAAAATTGTCACATGAATCCCCATTTGCCCCAATCTGCAAAAGCAGCCCAATTTTTAAAAAAAAAACACAAATTTATCCGTCATAAGATGAGGAGGTATTAAACTATTCACTGCAGTAGTTGATGCCAATTTAGCTTAGAATGTAGGCAGAAAGCTCCTGGAACATGTTTGTTTTTGTTTTTTTGTGAGACTGTTAAAAACCTATAGAGAAAAAAATAGAATCTGGTAATAGGAACTGAGGCGAGCGAGAGGAGGAGGCGTGGGACTTCAACTCTTTATAAAGGATGATTTTAAGCATTTGGTTAACTGTGTCGTCTCCACTTGTTTGTGCAGTTGAACTAGATCCTAAAATAATGCGAAAGAGCCGCGAAACGTATTTATTGAGGGGGAAAAATCAATGCCTTTAGTGGGGATATAATTACAACCTAAAACAAAAAATCTCAATCCACTGTAAGTAATTGGAGTAAATGTCTGTGGAGGTGGAACTTTCTCACACACACACACACACACACACACACACACACACACACACACACACACACACGATGAATCAGGGTTTTAAGGTGACAACTTCCAGCTTTGAAGAGAGGTTTTTTTGCAGCTTTCTGACGAGGCAGCATGTTTGTTTGTGCTTCTGTTAGTGTGGGAGACAAAATTTGGACATTCATTAGAGCCGCTTCAAAGACGCCGCAGTCACAGCTTCTTTTTTTTTTTTTACAATCCTGCTTACTCTCTCTCTTTACAATATTTTGGGATTATGTCTGTAAACCGCCCACTAAACAAGTAATCAAGACTTTATATGAAGAGACACGACAGCTGTATTCAGTGTTTATAGCAATCACATCGGCTGGTTTACTACAGCAGTATCAACCCAGAATAAACACTTATGTTGTGATTTAATTGCAATAAAGTTGTCAAAAGGATGCCAAAATAACTACAAAATGACGACAATTTGTAAAAAAGTCCAAAGTCACGGTCCATTAGGTCTGTCTGCAAGACGATGAGCAAATAACTTATAAAATGCTTGTTTTCTGAATGGAGTTCAGGTCGATTGGACGTAAATGGATGGATGGATTGATGGGTGGTGGGTGGACGGATGGAGGGATGGGTGGCTGGATGGTTGGATGGATGGGTGGGTGTGTGGGTGGATGGATGGAGGGATGGATGGAGGGATGGGTGGGTGGGTGGGTTATTGGTTGGATGGATGGATGGATGGAGGGATGGATGGAGGGATGGTGGGTGGATGGATGGATGGGTGGGTGGATGGATGGAGGGAGGGATGGATGGAGGGATGGGTGGGTGGATGGTTGGATGGATGGGTGGGTGGGTGGGTGGATGGTTGGATGGAGGGATGGATGGAGGGATGGATGGAGGGATGGATGGAGGGATGGGTGGATGGATGGGTGGGTGGATGGATGGATGGATGGATGGATGGATGGATGGAGGGATGGATGGAGGGATGGATGGAGGGATGGGTGGGTGGATGGATGGATGGATGGATGGATTCTGACTTAACAGCTCCCTGCTGTTGACCAGCAACAGATTGTCTGGGTCAGGACACAAACACACACACACACACACACACACACACAGCTTCAGGTGACAGAGATTAATAGCCTCACTGACTGACTGAGAGTAACTTCCACTTCCTTTGTGTCACTGACAGCCGCCGGCCTCATGTGTGTGTGTGTGTGTGTGTGTGTGTGTGTGTGTGTGTGTGTGTGTGTGTGTGTGTGTGTGTGTGTGTGTGTGTGTGTGTGTGTGAAGCCATTATTAGAAGTATAATTGTGGAGACATTTAAAGTGTTTCCCCTCAAGGGCTCTGCTGGCATCCAATAAAGTTTTCATACCGCAGGAGAGAGGGAGATCAAGTGGAGAGAGACGGGGGCGGGGCAGAAGGAGGTAGAGTCTCTGACTGTAGTAACTTTAAACACTTCTTGTAAATGTACACTCTTTTGTTTTTGTTTTTTGGGTTCCTACGTGCCGCTGCCCTTTTTGCATTACGCCTGAAGACATTTTCTAAAAATGTGTTATTCAAACTAGTTACATAGAAATGTAGTTATTTAAACAAAGATACACAACTCTTGTCATCTTTTCCAGTGGATGAAACCAAACAAGTGCATCCTCAATGTTTTTGCTGGCTTGAATGAAAGAGAAGACTTTGGTTTGTCATTGATTAGAGTTGAGAACATATTCAAGAATCTTTCCTGATAAATGTTGAGTCATCGCTGCTGCACGTGTTCTCTATTCAGAGATATGAAGAAATAGAAATAAGGAAGGGTGATTACTGGTGCAGTGCATCTCTGAGGATGAAAGGTTTTTTTTAATTAAAAACAGATGAGAAGAATGTATGACGCCTCCTTTTGTCTGGGTTTGGTTTTCAGTTCGGCCGTCCGAAATTCAGCAGCACTCAAGGATGAACGTTATTACAGTACCACACTTAAGGCCACAACACTCGGAAATAATTATTTTATGTAATTTTCACACAAATGTCTTAAAGGTTGAAGGATGAATGATGACGTAATGACATTTTTGGATGGAGGCATCGTGTAAGCTGCGACGTTAAACTCATCAGTGTGATGATGATTAATATTCTTCAAAAATGATCCCTAAACCTTTTTCAATGGAAACACTTCTTTTCACCCAGCTATGTAATATAATGCATTTTTTTTATTAATATGTTGTTTTTACTCAACTGTTCTTCATTTTTATTGAACTGTTTTTAATTTATCGTTTTTGCTTTTATATTCTTCTTGTTATACAGCACTTTGATGGAAAACACTTTATAAATAAATGTATTATTATTATATTATTAATACTGTATTTTTGAATAATCATTGTTAAACACTACATGACTCCTATTGTCCAACTTAATTTACATGACAGACCGAAGCCTTCAGTTCAACAATTTTACAACCGAAAAGTTACAATTAACTCATCAACTTCAAACACACTGAAAGAGTTATAGTTGTAAGATGAATGTCACCTGAATAGGACCATAAATTACTAAAAGAACATATTCTATATTGAAAAATACTTGAAGATGTGTTTGGAACCATAAACGTATGCTTGCCGAGGTTTTCCAAAAGGCTTTTATACAGTCTGACTCCTTTTATGCCAGAGGAGTCGCCCCCTGCTGGCTGAAGGAAACACAAGTCTTTTACTGATTTCTCAGCAAGTTGCTGTGAACCACTTTTTCCTGGAGAATACACATGTAAAGTGTGCTCAATGCTCTTGCGGGCTGATCCCGTTTCTATCTGATTTCTTTGTTCCAAGACGGTGTCATCTAATCAGAGGTAATCTGCCTCTCCTCTGCACAGTCAATACCTCTCGAACGCATGCAGGGCGGCGTCGCAGGAGCCCCGAGATCTGATTTCTGCCGCCGCCGCCCATCACAGCCCGCCATGCCGGTTTAACCAGGAGGGAGATGATGGATGTCGTGTGGTTTATTACACAAAAACGACACGAGGAAACACGACCCAGCAGCAAGTAGATCCCAACTTTCTCCTCCACCATTCAGGTTTCCACTGTTTCACAACGGCGTGGTGGGTGTCAAGCAGTTTAGAGTAGCGATGCGTCTGATGGAGGCCGACTCAAACTGTTTCATTGGATTCAAAAATGGGAAGAAAATCAAATGTGGGCACATAATAATAATGTTTCAGGATGAAAACACGCTGAGAGGAAGACGGAAAACGGTCCGAGTTCCCCGTAAACGGCATAATCAAGTCAGGTTTTCTGGGTCTATATTGAAACCAAAAGAACGCTACACATGTCAAATCTTGTATATTTTTTCCCTTTTATTCATCTAGTTTCCTCGTGTGAAAAATCCAATTCCTTCCTCGTGAGTTTGACCTCCTCTGCCTCTTTGCCGGCCGGATCGTAGCACCGTTGGCCTCCAACCTCGAATCGTGCATTAAAACCTTGAAGCCTGAGGACACGACACCTTGTCCGTCTGCATCTGAGGGTCCTTGCCTATAAAAACAATCCTGAACAGCGATTCAGCTTAGAGAGCATGAGGTGTCTCAATGTTTGGATTTCTCAGCGTGTTAAAGGCAGCGTGCAGGGAGCTCTGGTGAGAAGCATTTCTAAAAAAGATAGATTTAATCAAGCCTGTTATTACACACAAACACACCCAGCCATATTCAAATATGCCCATATTGTCCATACAGTTGGAATAATTTGCAAATGTCTTGTCTTTTCAAGCAAATGTTAAATGTTATCCATGAATTAATTCCACCTGGGTAAATTGGGACACATAATCATTGCGCCTGGTCAAAAGTGTTTAAATTTAAATAGGAATAAACAGAGGATTGTGTCTGAAAACAAAATATTCCAACTATATAGGCAACAGGATTGATAAAAATATATATATATATAATTAAAAAATCAGGCAACCATCATGAAAAATAATCATCATCAGACTTTTAATATGATTTCTGACTTAATTCTCATTAAATCACAACTTCATTATTCTGAGACATAAATATTATGAACACAGACGTGTGGAGCTGTGAGCCATTAATACAACAGACACAAAAACAGAAGGGAACGTTAACTCACATTCCTGAGAGCCTTCCTGCTTTATATTACATCATATTTGTATATTTTTCATAGTCACCACCAGGTGTGTGCATTTTGTGTTACAGGGATTTAATGAAGGGTTGATTTAGGAGAGAGTTATTCTCTGTGGCATCAAATGTGTATGAATGTATATGAGTGTTTTCATTTCATATAAACCTTATTGGGGGTAAAAAACAAAAAAATCCCCCTCCCTTCATACTCCAGTGTCTCTCTCTCTCTCTCTCTCTCTCTCTCTCTCTCTCTCTGGTTGGCGTGTTAATAAATTGGTTGACACCAGACATTTAGGCCGGCGATGGAAATATCACTCCCAAATATCACGCTGACCCTCAGCAGCCCTCTGCGTCGCCCACCAGAGAATGTCCTTCTTTGTTCCCGCTCGCCGAGGAAGGACGGAAATAGAGGAAGGGAAGGAAGATCTAAGAGAGATTCTTTTTTTCTTCAAAGAGGAACGTGATACAGGTGGAGGCTGAGAGGAGGGAGGCAGATGAAGGGAAAAGAATCATCGGAAAGATCAGGTGTTTGGATATTAGCGTCCCCTCTCGCTCCCTCGCCGCTCTGCAGCTCCATTAAAAGCTCATTTATACTTTTCCCAGACTCCTCCCCCTCTCCGCATTGATTAGACGTCTCATTGATGCTCCAGTGATTAAGACCGTCATTGTCATTCGGTGGCATATTGACCCATCAATCAACGGGCACGTCTCTAATTCAACACGTGCACACGCGACTCACTGTTATTTTAGATCGCCGAGTCCTCCGAGGAAGAGAAGAGGCAATTAGGCTTCACGGACTCGTGGCTTCTCACGTCTGCCGTTCATCAGAAGAAAAGAAAAGACGTTTGTGTTTCATTAATTCAGTTTAAATGACTCTTAAATTACCATAAGGTAAACAAAAATGAAGGTAAGGCTAACACTGAGTGAGTCAATTATAAGTGTAGCTGCTGAAGTCTCATGTAGCGGGGCAACCCATGGCACCATCATGGGGCCGCTGCCGATTGTCACTCGCCGATTTTGTATTTTTGCTGTCTTTGCATATTTGGTTGTTTTTTGTTGGAGGGGAGAATGAAATTCACTTGAATTAATTTACACCCACATTTACTGAAATTGACATAAAAAATGATCAAAATGCATGTTTCAATGAATTCAAATGAATAATTTACTTGTTGAAGCACAAAAAATGTCCAAAACAAATTGCCGATGGAAATGTGGCAGCTGAAGAACAACGCGAAAATTTCCACATGGAAACGACAACGTGGTATCGGCATTCATGGTCCCCTGAGGCTGGATTGTAATAACCTTTTTGATCCTCCGCTCTACCACCAATTATCAAATGTTAGCACATCTAAGACCATGGTAATCAATGCAAACGTCAATACTGTTATGAGCATGTTAATGCTGACGGTATTATTTAATAAAGTTGGCATACTTGTGATATATTGCAGCATTTAAAGATATATTTTTTTATGTATTTTTGCTTTTTTTCATCTAAAAAGCCCATTTTAACCCCGTCTCAAACAAAAAGGATGAAATTCTCTTTCTTCAAGTTTGCATATCAGATGTTATTATCTCTTCATCAGTGAAAAACCACAGGTGACATTTACAGGTAACCTTCTACAGTGAATCCACGCTGTCATTTATTTAATCACTGATCGGCTGACGGATTAAAAAAGGTGTATTGTGATGTAACAGATTGCAATAGTGATTTCATAGAAGGGGAGCCGGGGGACAAATTGTTTCTCGTTGCTGAGCGAAGCCAGTTTTTTTTTTTTTTTTTTCATCTTTCTTTTGCATTGCTTTGTGTGCATTTGATATGTTTTGATTCCTTGACAGTTGGATTGAATGTGATGACAGCTCGGGGCCCACGATGCTCCGTCTGTGTGTCTTCTGTAATTGGTAACGCTTCGTTTTCGTGTTCGAGAGGCAGAAAAAGCGGAGCGGCGGTCTGTGAACAGGCAAACAGTCAAACCATCAAGGCGGAGAGGAGGGATGGGTTTTTTAAGCAGAAAGAGGGAATATTGCTACTGATAGATCAAACCTGAAATCAATGAAGTCAGTGCGAGACAGGAATTCTCTCTCTCTCTCTCTGTCTCTCTCTCTCTCTCCCTCTCTATTACTCTCTCCCCCACACACACACACAAGTACATGAGCTAATTAAAGGCAAGCCGGAGAGGAGGAGAATCCGACAGGCAGGTGCGCCGATGGGATGAAGGAGACTTTCGACTTCATAAAGGAAAGCGAGCAAATTGACCTCCTGAATGAGGGAACTGTTTCATTACATGTCCCCCGGGTGTGCAGGGTAATAAGGTTAAAGCTGGGGGCCACACAGCGCTGGATTAGAAGACACAAAGTGAGGATGGAGATGAAGCCGTTGTAGCGCTGTAATGACTGCGTCGGGCAAAACACATCCCCACATTCGCCTCTCGTTTGAATTCAGCTCACGAGAAGAACAGCAATAAAAAATAGATTATTCCTTCGATATAAAAGAAGAAAAGGTGAATTATGTTTTTGTAATTCATCACTAACGTAAGTTCATTAAGATAGAAAACATGACTCATACTCATACGTGATACCGGACTGTGGACGTGGTGACGTGGACATGGTGACGTCATCCGTTGGTTTGTGGACTACAGTTTTGAAGCCTTTGATTTTGGCATTTTGGTCGTCGCTATCTTGAATAATAACCATATTTGGACTGTGTGAGGAGAGACGGGTGGATCCGAGGAACACAAAGCGGCAGAGCAGCAACCTTACTGGATCTGGATCCATGTGGATTCTTGTGTGAAGCTGCTAACAAAGTTAGCTTCTATAATTCAAGGTCAACTTTACGGCTAAGTGTTAAAGTCATCTTAGTAGCTAACTAGCATTGGTAGCGTGGTAGCGACCTGTCAATCAGCAGGTAAGCCCCGCCCCCTAAATCATCCCCTGCTTTCTGGTCTGGTGGACTCTAAATGGAAGACTTGAAACTAGAGATTGAGACCATAAACTCATGTTTACAACGTTTACTGAGATAATACATCAAGAGAGAAGTAGGCTAATTTTTTCCCATCCACTTCCATCCAATCTGAGTCAGTGACAGTCGCCCCCTGATGGCCAGTGGAGAGAGTGCAAGTCACTTCACTAAGTTTTTCAAATTGATGTTTTTTCTTGTACATCTGCGTCAATCTCTCTTGTTGCCTTATTGTTGTTGGAGGGTGACATCCGTACTTTTAAAGCCGCCTGATTGGTCGACTACTAACCTCCATCTGTATTTATGTGGTGAACTCGAGTCTATGATGATGGATCACGAAGTGTCACGACGAGCTTTCAGGTTTAACTGTGGTCATATAAAGCCTCACTGAGCTCAATCAATAAAAGCAGCATCCGTTGTCTTCCTGTATACCTGTCATGTCCACTGTTTTTTCCAGTGAACAGATCAATAATGTTGATGACATGTTTGTTATTAGTCAGCCTGTTGTTGGATTCTTCTGCTCTCAGGAATGAAAATCCCACAGCGAAGCTCAGAGTCGGTGTGTGTTTAAAATGTACACATCATTCATTTAGTTATTGGCGTATAATTGTAAATGAAAGCCTCGTATGGTACAAATTCTTTTTTAAAAGGGTCCGCGTGAAGATTTAAGTACCTGCCTCGTTAGCGGTTTGGCTTGAGGGAAGGCAACGTGGATCTGTCAGTCAGCGACACTCAGAAGATTAAAACCTTCTGACATCAGAGATTCTCTGACTTTTTCCTCGAGCATCAATTGAATTATCTGCATGAATTTCTGTGAAATGTGGTCCACCATCGTGTTCCCCAGAGGATGAATAGTGATCAGGTTAATCCCCAGACCTTTCTTGGTGCCCCACCATCAGGTAAAACAAATGTCAGTCTGTGCCAAACTTTGGTTTATGACTAAAGTTGTTTCTCTCTCTTTTCATATTCATGTCAGTTTTCCGATCGATCCTTTGCAAAAGTTTTTCTAGCATGCGTATTTTTTCATCTGTCATCCGATCAAATCCATTACAGATAGAAAACTTGCACACTGAATCCGATGCTTTTTTTATTTATACATATATTTGTTGCGCAAACTTTATCTCCGAAAATTTCAGAGTCGGTGTGCAAATGTGATTGACACAGCGTGAGGTCATATTTATTATTTGGGAACACGTCCAGCGATGCTGGTCGTTTCGATTCGATGGAGGCAGAAGTTGTGAAGAGAATTTTATATGTGTTTTCTTTGTCAAAGTAAAAGGTTAAATAAGAAAGAAAAAAAAAGTCTTCCAAAAGAAAAAAATTGCTTTTTAGTCGGCCGGGGTCATCAGTCAGTCCTGAATCTTTTATAGCACAGCTGAACGACCTATTGCTCTCTCTCTCTCTCACACACACACACTTGCCCACACACTGACTGGGGATGGGCAGTCAGTAAAGGTGGGCATACACATACAGTCGCCTGCTGTTCCTCACACACGCATGCAGTCCCTTTGGATGGGCAATGAGAGTTCAACACACACACACACACCCACACACACACCCACACACACACACACACACACACACACACACACACACACACACACACACACACACAGTGTGCACCTGGGTGCTGGCTTGAAGGTTGGAGGGGTAGAGTTGAGAGGTGACCAAAGTCCAGGTGTGCCTCTCCAATTATCTGCTGCTGTCTCTCTATCTCACACACACACACACACACACACACACACACACACACACACACACACACACACACACACACACACAAACAGACCCCAATTCCCTTCTCATCTCTGCCCGCCACACAATTAAAGCACCTCCCTGCTCCAGCACCTGGTCTCCGACTGCAGAGAGGAGACGGAGGCAGGTACAGGAGGAGACGGATGAGATTCGATATCCTGTTTGTATTCTCTCTCTCTCTCTCTCTCTCTCTCTCTCTCTCTCTCTCTCTTCTCTGCATCTCAGGCTCGTCTTTTTTATTCCTTCGTTATTTGAAGTGAGATGGCAACCTGCGAGAGCCGACCCGCGTGGTCCTGTTTGGCATGCCAGCGACTGCTATTTGACTTTGAAAAACACGAAATCCATGCGCGGGGGGGGGGGGGGGGGGGGGGGTTGTTGTGTGAAGAAGAGGAAGAAGAAGAGGACAGGTGATGGAAACAATGTGGAGGTGGCAGTAGACAGAGGGGGGGGGGGGGGGGTGAAAACACGGTGACGAGCGGGGGAGGGGGGGTGTAAAACAAATAGAGAAAGTAAGACCAGGCGCTGAGCATTGTGGGGGATGAAAACGAAATAGAGGAACGGCGGCAGATCAAAGCGCAGGAAGGGGCGAGGAGTGAAATGGTTGAGATGAAGAGCGAGAGCAACAAAACAGGTGGGGCAGCATCTGGAGGGGGGGGGCCGCCTCCCATCCAGTGGGAGGTTAGAGGTTAGCACACACACACACACACATTCACACGTCCTGACGATCTGTAAGTTTGTTGATACCTATTTTTTTATTTTCATTTATTATATTTTAGCATTTATTTTATTGGCTGCTGTCAGAATGTAAACAACATTTCAACAAATACAACACACAAAAATGGTTTCTCGCTTTAATTTGTTTTTGGATTGTTGTTTTTTTGGATTGTTTTTTTTTGCTTTTATTTCCAGCCAGAATGTTTGGTTTGTTATTTTGGGAGCCTGGACTCTCCATGAACCTTCACATCGGATTATTATAACAATCGGACATATATGACATCACAATCATAACAATCGTTGAATTAGATGAGAGGAGCTGACGAACACGTCCAACTGAAGGCAGTGACTTCCTTCCTCCATGGTTCAAGCTCAAACCTGCATACAGAGTGTTATGCTACACTCTCATACGAGCACAGCTGGAACCGGTGTGTGTGTGTGTGTGTGTGTGTGTGTGTGTGTGGCCCCCTGGATGTGCATAACATCATTAAGGATGGAACCGTCCTCTCACGTAAGTGAAGTGGTCCATCTCTGTCAGCTTAGCTTCTCACCTGCACCCTCCCCACTGCTACACACACACACACACACACACACTCACAGGAACAATGATACACACACGTGCAGTACAGCAAAGACACATTCGTACATAAACACTGGTGAAAATGGAGCAGGAGATGCAGGATAATGAAACACACACACAAACACACACACACACGTTTGTGTGACGACATGTTATGGAAGCAAGTTGGAACACTTCAGGATTATTGTATTATTTTTTTTTTGCGAAATTCTTGTATTTTCAGGAAACACTGTGTAGCATTATCATCACATCATGGTGGATCCATGTTCATGACTCATTTTGTGGCTACCTTAGTTAGCTAGCTACAGTTAGCTTGCTAATTCCACCATGTTTTCCTGCTAATGTTACAGAGAGCTGAAGATGTGTTCACGCTAAAAGGCCTACCTATCGCAAACAAAATTCCAAATAATGAATTTGTTAATTCACACGAGGTGAAATATTCCAATTTGAAAATCCACATTAAATGGTGTTGAAAAAGTCTCAAACACATACGTGTGTCTCCGTATCCTTCTCGTCATTAATCAGAATTGGACTGTTTTAAAATGTCAGACACATTAATCACATTTTGGTTGTTTTTTTTTATTAAAGATTTCACCTGGTGTGTGTTTGTTGCACCCTGCAGCAAACACACACACACACACACACACACACACACACACACACACACACACGTATACACATATACACGATTATACATGTTTATACATGTTTATACACGTAGACGAGGAGTTATGTGTGATAAAGATGTGATAAATTGTAAACGCGTCGGGAGGAAGCAGACACACTACGGAGCTCTGCAGCTCTCTTACTTAACGAGCTTCACGCCGTTCTCCCCTACCGCTCCGGACGGAGAGAAGGATGGACGCATTAGAGAGGAGGGGGGGAGAGGGGAGGAGGGGGGAGAGTGAGGGAGAAAGGGAGAAAGAGGGAGGGGAGAGAGATAGAGAGAAAGGGGGAGAGAGAGAAAGGGAGGGAGAGAGAGGGGGAGGGGAGAGAGATAGAGACAAAGGGAGGGAGGGAGAGAGAGAAAGGGAGGGAGAGAAAGGGAGGGAGAGAAAGGAGAGGGAGAGAGAGAAAGAGCGAGAGAGAGGGAGGGGACAGCGAGGGAGGGAGAGAGAGAGGGGGAGGGGAGGGGAGAGAGAGAAAGGGAGGGAGAGAGAGAGAAAGGGAGGGAGAGGGGGAGAGGGAGGGGAGAGAGAGGGAGAGAGAGAGAGAGGGAGGGGAGAGAGAGAAAGGGAGGGAGAGGGGGAGAGGGAGAAAGGGAGGGAGAGAAAGGGAGAGAGAGGGGAGAGAGAGAAAGGGAGGGAGAGGGAGGGGAGAGAGATAGAGAGAGAGGGAGAGAGAGGGGGAGAGAGAGAGAGGGAGGGGAGATAGAGAAAGGGAGGGAGAGAGAGGGAGGGGAGAGAGATAGAGGGAAAGAGAGGGGGAGAGAGAGAGAGGGAGGGGAGAGAGAGAAAGGGAGGGAGAAAGGGAGGGAGAGAAAGGGAGAGAAAGGGAGAGAGAGGGGAGAGAGAGAAAGGGAGGGAGAGGGAGGGGAGAGAGATAGAGAGAGAGGGAGAGAGAGGGGGAGAGAGAGAGGGAGGGGAGAGAGAGAAAGGGAGGGAGAGAGAGGGAGAGGAGAGAGAAAGGGAGGGAGAGAGAGGGGGAGAGAGAGAGAGAGAGAGAGAGAGAGGATGGGTGAGTAAGATTGAAGGAGGAGAGAAAGGGGGAGAGAGATAGAGGGAGAGAGAGAGAGAGAGAGAGAGAGAGAGAGAGAGGATGGGTGAGTAAGATTGAAGGAGGAGAGAAAGGGGGAGAGAGATAGAGGGAGAGAGAGAGATAGGATGGGTGAGTAAGATTGAAGGAGGAGAGAAAGGGGAGAGAGATAGAGGGAGAGGGAGAGAGAGGATGGGTGAGTAAGATTGAAGGAGGAGAGAAGGGGGGCGTGATGTCTGAAGTTATTATCAGATTTATGTTTGTTGGTCTTCATGCTTGTGTTTGTTGTTGTTTTAATGGATCTGTGGAATTTGAACTTGAGTGGATGTGAAAGTGAAGAATGTCATGAGTTGTTGCAGATTCAAGTCAAAGAGCATGTTTAGTCATCATTAATATCTTCATCTCTGCATATGAATGAGTTTCATACCAAAGCCCCGGAGTGCCAAAGTCTTTAGGAGCTGGTTGATCACGGTGGCCTTTCAAACGCAGCAGAGACGTGGAAGTTAAAACGTGAAGGACAAACAGGAAACGACGGCAGCTCAGTTTTAACCGTCTAACTCGGGTTTATGTGAGTGATTCCCAGAGAGTCGGACGCTGTTATTAAGTCACCTGACGATGAGAGCTGACACGTTTGCACTTAAGATAAAAGTCTTTCCATCAATTACCAACACTGCCACTGTGCCACTGCTTCATATTTCAACATATATTTAAAAAGAAACGTCTCTCCATTTACATAAGTTGTAACAAAGGATGCACTTCTCTCAGCTCAGGTCTGTTGGAGGTGATTTTTAGTTATTTATTAATAAATTCACATTATATTTGTATACTATTCCTGCTTCGTGTCTGTAAGTAAGTATATATATATATATATATATATATATATATATATATATATATATATATATATATATATATATAGGAAGCTGAGGATGGCCATGGTTAATATTTACATTTCACAAGAAAACAAAGGCTGACGAGTTATAGTTATTTATTGAGACAATATTATAATGATTTTGAAGTAAACAACTAAAAAATGTACTAGTGATCTCAATATAATGGATGAAATAAAATTATTGCATTTTTGTTTTGGGCTTCTGTAAAAAAATGAAATGAATTGACTGAAATAAATGACTTACCTGGATTAATTTTGACAGGCAAGAAAAAAATACTATTGGTTATTTCATTATAGTCATTGATGAGTCATTATGAGGCCCTGTAGTTTCACTATTAGACAAATAAAGTAAACATTATCAATAAACAACCGCATGGACAAATACAGACAAAATACATAACGTGATGAAATTGGGAAATATTCCAATCTTTTTATTAAAACGCAGCTCAGTGTTGTGAGAAATGTGATTGGCTGTTTGCTTATCAGACCAAAGAGCCAATCACATGACTGGATCTGTTTGTCTTGATAGAAAAATACTTTGTCACTCATGTGTATGAAATTAAAGCCCAGAATAAAAAGTAACCTCTGGAAAAAGGATATTCTGAAAAATAATAATGAATAATATATTTGTTTTACCTGCAATCATCGCTGCAAAAAGTAAATAATAATCCTAATATTAAAAATGCATCATACAATCAAACACAATATAGTTTTATCTGCACGTATAAGCATCATTTATTCCATAATGTCTTATTAATCTTTGGCCTCATTGAATCAAAGGAAGAAAAAGATTTTCAAATTAATAATTAAGATTTTGTTCCATATGATAATTAATTAATCTCCCCTTTTAATGACACTTGAAACAAACATTAATGGTGAAGAACAGTCGATCTGCTCGTTGTTCGTCTTAATCTTTGACAAATAAATGAATAAATAATAAATAAAGGTCCACCCACCTCTGTGTTTCACCTCCAGACGCTCGTTTGACGCTTCCTGTTTGACTTCCTTCAACCTGAACGAGCGCGTCGTGGAAACCTTGACATGCTCACAAGTGCTTAGTGTACGTACACACACACACACACACACACACACACACACACACACACACACACAC
>NW_028155534.1:0-2000 GCF_963514095.1 Eutrigla gurnardus
AAAATGGCACTTTTTGGAAATTTGTGGCAGCGCCAAACATTACCCAATTTTGATGAAACTTGACATGCATGTTCTTTGAACCTATAACAACATAGGTTTCTAGTTTCGTAATTTTACGGGCAAAGGTTATCGAATTATGCTAATTGCATTTTGGTAGCCCCACCCTCTAATGTTCATTGGCCGATATCTTCTGATAACATGCATATTTTCGAAACATTTGTGGACCACCCCCTCAGCTAGGTCTACAGAGTATGTGTACCAAATTTCGTCCAAATCGGACCAACGGTTTTCGAGAACTGCGCAACTTCCTTTTTTTCATAAAATCCAAGATGGCGGAAAATTTCGGTAGGCGGACTTTGGTACTCCAAGAGGATTTTTTATAGAGGACACTTGTTTGCACATGTGTGCAAAGTTTCATGTCAATTGGAGTTACGGTGCGGCGGGGCTGGCGATTCTCCACTCTAGGTGGCGCTAGCGAGCAACTTTTTCGTGGTTGAATGCGAAAACGCCAAATTCTCTAATTTACGCCAGACCCTATAGACACTCCAATTTTCGTTAGTTTTTTTTCATGCTCAGGCCCCCAAAATGCAGGGCGAAGGCGTGAAAGAATAATAAGAAGAAAAAAAACATTCGAATAACAATAGGGCTTCGCAGCCCGACGTTGTCGGCGCTCGGGCCCTAATTACGGCAAAAGACTAAACAAGAAATCGTATTAATCACCATAATTACCATGCATGGAAAGTAGACTTGAGCGACCTTATATATATATATATACCTTATATACCTCACAGTCTATCGGAGCATGGAGGTAAGCAGTCTTTACATCCATTTGGTGTAGGGTAAGATCCTCGTGTACAACCACCTGCATCAATGCTCGGACAGAGCTCATGTTGGCTGTCGGTGAAAATGTCTCTTTATAGTCAATCCCTTCCACTTGACTGTACCCCTTTGCAACATATCTGGCTTTACATGTCTCAGATCCATCTAGGCTCTCTTTCACTGCATATACCCAGCGTCCTCCCACTGCTTGTTTGTCTCTTGGCAGTGCGGTCAGAGTGAAAGTCTCATTCTCTGTCAAAGAGTTCACCTCCTTTTGCATCACATCAGCCCACATTTTTGACTTCTTAGAGTCCATGGCCTCTTTAAATGTTTTAGGTACATCATAAGTTACTCTGTAGAAATAATCTACATTTTCACTTTCGTCATTATTACACTCAGCTTTACACTGATACTCCTTTAAGTATTCTGGAGTCTTTCTCTGTGTCGTAGGATACCTACTTTCTCCCTGTTCTCTCTGAGTATTATCTGTCTGAGTTGGACCTGCCTCAGCAGTCTCCTCAACACTGGACTCTTCACTCTCTTTAAGCTGTCCCTGACCCTGGTTGAGCATCGTCGCTACCCTTAGTGATGAATTTCACCAGCCTATGTTTTAGGACTTTTCCTGTGTCAGGATAATACACATTACATGCTGGACTATATTTATCATAGCCTACAACGATCCCTTTTTTCACACCTAGAATCTAGCTTCTTCTTATCCTGCTTATATACGTAGCATTCAGAGCCAAATATCTGCATGTTAGATATGTTAGGTGTTTTTCCTGTGAAAACACGGTAAGGTGTCTGCTCTAGCCGCTTACTGTAACACCTGTTACGGATCTGAGCTGCTGTCTGTACAGCATATGTCCATAATTGCTTTGGTACTCTCTAATAGCATGCATCGTGACAGCTCAAATAAGGTTCTCCAACCCCTCTCGGCTGTTCCGTTCTGATGGGGTGAGTAGGGTGCACTTGTCTCGTGCCTTATCCCGTTAGTCCTCAGTAATGACTGGAACAACTGTCTGGTAAACTCTGTGCCATTATCAGATCTTATGCACTTTATCTTTACATGTGGAGCTACATCTGCTATGAATTTTTCTGTAGCTTTTGTCGTGTCACTCTTTGCTTTGATAAAGTATGGAAAAATCATC
Organism: Eutrigla gurnardus; assembly: GCF_963514095.1. Taxonomy (NCBI): domain Eukaryota; kingdom Metazoa; phylum Chordata; class Actinopteri; order Perciformes; family Triglidae; genus Eutrigla; species Eutrigla gurnardus. Next base: position 1,968 of record NW_028155534.1, read on the forward strand.
CCACTGTAGTCATCAGTAAATGCTATCGCATAC
>NW_028155532.1:0-17042 GCF_963514095.1 Eutrigla gurnardus
GTGGTCTGATCCCGGTCTACGTGGTCTGATCCCGGTCTACGTGGTCTGATCCCGGTGTATGTGGTCTGATCCCGGTCTACGTGGTCTGATCCCGGTGTACGTGGTCTGATCCCGGTGTATGTGGTCTGATCCCGGTCTACGTGGTCTGATCCCGGTCTACGTGGTCTGATCCCGGTGTTCGTGGTCTGCTGAGGAGGATATCATGTTGTAGTAAACTGCGCCATGGTGGGAGGAGGGGAGCCCATATAAACAGGGGGGGGGGGGGGAGGCACGATCCGGATCCATCAATGCGTCGCTCCCTTTTATTTATTTATCTACGCAGCGTCTTCCTTCTCACATCTGTGGCACATTTACGTGACCGAGGCGTGAAAGGGGGGGGGGGGGGGGGTGAAACCCGCACTATGACCCCCCCCCTCTATCCATTCATCCAGCCGACGCACGTCGCTGTCAATGACCCGGCATGCCTGTCTGTCAATCACGCACGACGCACAAAAATGGGCGCTAATTTGGTACATGTGTGTACCTGTGAGCGCGCACACACGCGCGCACACGCACACTGTGTGCAGATGGAATGAGACCTGATCAGCTCCGTTTTAAAGACAGCAGACCTCCTTTGTGTGTGTGATGATCCCTGTAGGAGGACCTGGGGGTCTCTGTTGGAGGATCTGGGGGGTCCTTGACAGAGGACCTGGGGGTGCGTGTTGGAGGACCTGGGGGGTCTCTGCAGGGGTGTGTGATGGATCGATGCCCCAGTCCCCGAGCCTGGTGGGGCTCACATACTGATGGTGGTCTGGTATCAGGAGGTCTGATGATGAAGGATCTGGATCTGGTTCATGTCGGCACACGTGGCAGCGGGCTGACGGACGTTGCTGAGGGTCAGGAATGTTTGGGGGTCTACATCCACATGAAGGTGTCCTCACGTTGGCGTGGTGACTCGTAGCGACCTTAAAAGGACATCGTAGCATGGAGGTTGGCTCGTGGCCCCGGCGTGCAGAGAGCACGGCGAGGCCCCCGAGGATGCTCCGACCACATGACCGCTACACCGTGTCGCGTTATGCAGCCTGTTTGGACTGCGGGGGGGGGGGGGGGCTGTAGTACTGCACCCTGTGAGAGGGGGGAGGGGGGGGGGGGGGGGTGACTCACAACACCATCACGGATTGTTTCTCAGAAACACCACAACCATTGTTCCGGGGTCACATGCCGGAGCCTCCGTGAGCCGCACTGCGTGATCTGGTGCAGGTCTGGTTTGAGTCCTGCATCTAGCAGCTGAATCCTTCACATTCAGGCTCAAACACAAGTGTTTGTGAGGTTCCTGACAGACCCAGACCACGTCTGCATAATCATCAACACACGCTGACCTCAGGGTACAGCCACACTGACACTCTGAGACCACCAGGTCCTCGGTGAGACCACCAGGTCCCCAGTGAGACCACCAGGTCCTCAGTGAGACCTCCTCCCAGTCTGAGGCAGTGCTGGTTCAGATGCTGGTCTGGTATGTCACAGAATGCCGTTCACATTTGGGCTTAAATCCAGCACTGCATCCAGAAGTCTTTGCTCAAGGGCATTTCTGAAGTGCCCTTGAGCAAAGAACTAGACCACTACGCTCCCTCGGCCATGAAGAGGATTGTGAACTAAAAAGCCAGACTGCAGTTTGTTCCTCGCCGTCACAGTGCGGGTCATGTTGTATCTGCCTGGTCCTGGACCCTGAGACCAGTAAAACCCTGGTCCCAGGTTCCTGGTTCTGGGGTCAGAGCCAGAGGAGACCTGGCGGTCCAGTCTGGGTTGTTTGTTCTTTCTTTTCAGGAAGTCAAGATGCTGTCATCGTCACTTGAACGTGTTTACCTTGGTTTTAACGTAACCACGGTTACCAGTCAGCTGCTCTGTCCATCCCAACACGCTTTACTGATATAAATCATAACGTTGTTAAAGGAAGCCTTCCTTACATCCGTCTGGTAAACATGAAGCTACAACTGGTAGCTGCTTAGCTTAGCTTAGCTTAGCTTAGCTTATCTTAGCTTAGCTTAGCTTAAAGACTGTAAACGGTGAGGAATAGCTAGCGTAGCTCTGTCCAAACACAACCTGTTATATTTTAGGGAGGTTATGTTGTGCAACCAAAAATATATCTGAACACAAGAAGAACATAAACCAGGAGACGAGTCCTGGACCAGGAGACGAGTCCAGAACCAGGAGACGAGTCCAGAACCAGGAGAGTCCTGAGTGACGGGAGGAAGAGGAGCGCCGTCATTCTCAGAGACGCTCTGCAGCGACACGTGGACCAAAACACACAGAAACAAAATGGCTGCTGCAGCTCAGAGCTGTGACGGAGCAGAGGGGGGGGGGGGGGGGGGAGAGGGGGGAGAGAGGAGAGAGAGGGGGGAGAGAGGAGAGAGAGGGGGGGGGAGAGGAGAGAGAGAGGGGAGAGAGGGGGGAGAGAGGAGAGAGAGAGGGGGGGAGAGAGGAGAGAGAGAGGGGGGGAGAGAGGAGAGAGAGAGGGGAGAGAGGGGGGAGAGAGGAGAGAGAGAGGGGGGGAGAGAGGAGAGAGAGGGGAGAGAGGAGAGAGAGAGAGAGGGGGGGAGAGGAGAGAGAGGGGGGGAGAGGAGAGAGAGAGGGGGAGAGAGGAGAGAGAGGGGGGGGAGAGGAGAGAGAGAGGGGGGAGAGAGGAGAGAGAGAGAGAGAGGGGGGAGAGAGGAGAGAGAGGGGGGGGAGAGGAGAGAAAGAGGGGGAGAGAGGAGAGAGGGGGGGAGAGAGGAGAGAGAGGGGGGAGAGAGGAGAGAGAGGGGGGGAGAGGTGAGAGAGAGGGGGGGAGAGGAGAGAGAGAGGGGGAGAGAGGAGAGAGGGGGGGAGAGGAGAGAGAGAGAGGGGGAGAGAGGAGAGAGGGGGGGGAGAGGAGAGAGAGAGGGGGGAGAGAGGAGAGAGAGGGGGGGGAGAGGAGAGAGAGAGAGAGGGGAGAGAGGAGAGAGAGGGGGGGGAGAGGAGAGAGAGAGGGGGGAGAGAGGAGAGAGAGAGGGGGAGAAAGGAGAGAGAGGGGGGGGGGAGAGGAGAGAGAATGATGGGGGGAGAGAGAGGGGGGGAGAGGAGAGAGAATGAGGGGGGAGAGAGGAGAGAGAGAGGGGAGAGAGGAGAGAGAGAGGGGGAGAAAGGAGAGAGAGAGAGGGGGGGAGAGAGGAGAGAGAGAGGGGGAGAGAGGAGAGAGAGAGGGGAGAGAGGAGAGAGAATGAGGGGGGAGAGAGAGAGGGGGGGAGAGAGGAGAGAGAGAGGGGGGGGGAGAGGGGGGAGAGAGGAGAGAGAGAGGGGGGAGAGAGGAGAGAGAATGAGGGGGGAGAGAGGAGAGAGGAGAGGGGGAGAGAGAGTATAGAGAGAGGGGGGAGAGAGGAGAGGGGGAGAGAGAGTATAGAGAGAGGGGGGAGAGAGGAGAGGGGGAGAGAGAGTAGTGCTGCATTGCTTGACTAAACTGTATTTGGTGACGCAGCAACAGAAGATGTTAAGTTTGATGGATGTTTTCTAACAGCTGACTGTCGGCCGTGGATGGTTATCAACGTGGTCCTGGATGGAAGGGGACTTGGATAGTGGTCTGGGGTCCTGGATGGAAGGGGACTTGGATAGTGGTCTGGGGTCCTGGATGGAAGGGGACTTGGATAGTGATCTGGGGTCCTGGATGGAAGGGGACTTGGATAGTGATCTGGGGTCCTGGATGGAAGGGGACTTGGATAGTGGTCTGGGGTCCTGGATGGAAGGGGACTTGGATAGTGGTCTGTGGTCTCTTTGAGTATTAGTTCCTGTAGCATCTCTGGACCCTGACGATCAGCTGCTGCGTCGTTTTATCTCTCCGGTCTGACGTAAAAATTCACAACAGGCTGCAGAATCCTGGATGTGATGTGTGACATGTTTGCACAGCTGGCCCCTCAGACCCCCTCAGACTGTCCAGATCCCCAGTGTCTCCCTCTTAAGGGAGGAGCCATGTTTGTCAAACCTCATCTATATATCCTATCATCCATATGTGTGTGTGTGTGTGTGTGTGTGTGTGTGTGTGTGTGTGTGTGTGTGTGTGTGAACGTAGCACGATGGTCGGAGTGACTGCCATTTTTATGTGTAGCGTTAGCTGTGTACCAGTCAACGTCCTTCGTGGTCTACAGAGGATTTCCTGTTTTCATCAGCTTTGCCGCTCCTGTCGCCTAGCAACAAGGGGTCATGGTTGATTCTTTTATTTGGCCTCCTCACCTCCCCACCAGCTTCCCGTGCTGGTCTTCCCGTACTGGTCTTCCTGTGCTGGTCTTCCCGTACTGGTCTTCCTGTGCTAGTCTTCCCGTGCTGGTCTTCCCGTGCTGGTCTTCCCGTACTGGTCTTCCTGTGCTGGTCTTCCCGTGCTGGTCTTCCCGTGCTGGTCTTCCTGGTGAGGACGGTGGTGATGACTCAGCAGTTATCAGGCTGATGTGTGTGTTTAGGGTTATTTTGAAGATATTTCTGGTGTTTTAAACAGCTGCTGGCACCGTTAGCTGCTAGCCATTGGCTCAGCCGTCGCTATGCTGTCTCACCACTATGAAGGAAGTAGAACTGCTCTGAATTCCTTGTGGAACATTTTAACAAAGAATCAATGATCAAAATGATCTTTGCGTTGATCGTTTGGCCTTCTTCTCCGTTTCCTGTCTCCGGTCTCAGCTGTGGTCTACAAAGAAACGCCGGCTGGATCGTCACCACGTTAGTGAGTCCGCATCAGTCTGCCCTCCGTGTTGGCTGTGAGACCAGACGCCTGGCAGACCACCAGGCCTGGCAGACCACCAAAAGACCACTTTTAAAAGCACCTCCTGCATCATCTGGCCCAGAGCTTTTGGCTGCAGAGCTGGAGCTTCATCTCTACGCCGACAGACATCAGGAACGGGCCGTGAGATTTGAGTTGCTTTTAGCGGCCCCTCTGGTGGCAGATGGAACTGCAGGCGAGCCTCTGGGACTCGTCTCACCCAACAGACTGTCTCTCATCTGCATGATGCCTTCAAATGCTCCTCACTGAAAGGAGGTCTGTGGTTTCCCCTCGTTGGCTTTGCTTCTTGATGACTTTCCTTCTTCACTTCATTAGTTTGTTGTTTCTTTTTCTCCAGACTGGACGATAAATGGTCTTCTTTCTCTGCCTGTTGATCCTCCATTGTGAGTCAGCAGTAATGAAATGTACCTGGTCACACTTTAGACTAGAGGGAGCCTGACTCAGCAGTTGGAAGTTACCGATTTCCCATTCCAAGTAAACGCAGCATACTAATGTGAGTAGCTCCACCTGCAGACCGACCGCTGCTGACTGACAGAAAAAGATCAAACTCATTTAGAGTTTAGTGGGAATGTGGCCACAGACACGGAGATCTATTTCTGGGCAAAGCAGCGAGAAGACTTTAATTAGTGGGTCACATGATCAACCACCATGGTTTTAACTCACTCGTTGATAGATAGGAACTTAAAAGGCAATTACATAGATGAAAATGTTTAAAGTGACGGCTCACAATCAAAGATCTTCTATTGAAGAGACGAGGAACACTGTGTGATACAGAGAGAGAGACGGAGCGTCTGAAACTGAAAGCAAACAAAATGGCAGCCGACACACACACACACACACAGCCAGAGAAGAGACACACACATGAACAGGAAGCAGGAAACAAAGATGTGTTGTCTCCCGTCTATTTCTATCTCAGCCTGCAGATAGAACAACGTTTACAGGAATATGTGTGTCAGCGTTATATAAAACGTCTTCACTGACATCACATGACTCATCACATGCCTCATCACATGACCCGGACTAAACTGGACATCTCCATCCAGTCTGTGTTTATGGATATTAAAGGAGGAAGAGGTCAGGTAGATTCTCCCCATTGACTTGTAGGCAGAAGGTCATGTGACACGATGACGCACTGATGGGCGGGTCGTTGATGATGTTTGCTGTAAACGAAGGAGTTTAAGGACTCAGAGCTCCTTATATGGACAGAAGGAAAGCAACATGTAAAATACAGGGTTGGTACAGGTGCTGGAAATCACTTGAATATTAGTGTGATGTTTTCAAGGTTTGAAAAGTGCTTGGATTCAGAATAAAGGTCTGGAAATGTGTGTTGTATGTGATGACATCTATGATAGAACAGAGAAAAGAAGATCTCCATATTTGAGGGACACGTGTCCATCTTTCAGACGTGCTGTCAGCTGTTATGTTTCAGCATCTCTCCTGGAGGGAAACCCTCCTTCCAGGGAGTGTGAGGGTCAAACGTGAAAGGTCACGGGGTCGTTAAAACCGGACTGATTCCTGTTACATAATGAGACATGATGACCATGATGTCATCTCCTCCTGCTGACTCTGACTCCGTTCAGACGTCTGGCAGCGGCCACAGTCCAGTCGGAGGTTTATAGAAGTGTGTGTGTGTGTGTGTGTGTGTGTGTGTGTGTGTGTGTGTGTGTGTGTGTGTGTGTGTGTGTGTGTGTGTGTGTGTGTGTGTGTGTGTGTGTGTGTGTGTGCAGCAGATGTTATTGTGAACATTGTGGTCATGTGAGCGGACAACCAGACGGTCGCCGTCCATGTGGGCGAAGTCCAAGATGACAGACAGACATGTTACCTGTCTTCCTGCTTCAGTACTGAGGTGACAGACAGACATGTTACCTGTCGTCCTGCTTCGGTAGTGAGGTGACAGACAGACACATTACCTGTCGTCCTGCTTCGGTAGTGAGGTGACAGACAGACGGGTTACCTGTCGTCCTGCTTCAGTACTGAGGTGACAGACAGACGGGTTACCTGTCGTCCTGCTTCAGTACTGAGGTGACAGACAGACGGGTTACCTGTCGTCCTGCATCGGTAGTGAGGTGACAGACAGACAGGTTACCTGTCGTCCTGCTTCAGTACTGAGGTGACAGACAGACGGGTTACCTGTCGTCCTGCTTCGGTAGTGAGGTGACAGACAGACAGGTTACCTGTCGTCCTGCTTCAGTACTGAGGTGACAGACAGACAGGTTACCTGTCGTCCTGCTTCGGGAGTGAGACGGTTTGTGTGGTTTCAGCTGGTCTGCTGTCAGATATAAAGGTTTGATTCTATCAGGGTCAATGTGGAGGTCTTTAATCCGTGTTTCCAGGCTGCATGTGGACCTGATGGTGTGTTCAGGGTCCCCTCCACAAACACCTTAACACAAACACCTTAACACAAACACCTTAACACAAACACCTTAACACAAACACCTTAACACAAACACCTTAACACAAACACCTTAACACAAACACCTTAACACAAACACCTTAACACAAACACCTTAACACAAACACCTTAACACAAACACCTTAACACAAACACCTTAACACAAACACCTTAACACAAACACCTTAACACAAACACCTTAACACTCTCTGATTCTCGACCTGAGACCGACAGCCAATTAGCACGTTCTGATAACACCTGGTTAGACGGAGGGACAGGTGGTCTGCTGGTCCCGTGGTCCAGGTGGTCCCGTAGTCCCGGTGGTCCCGTGGTCCTGGTGGTCCCGGTGGTCTGGGACTACAAGTCTCTGGTGACCTGCAGAGGAGGACAGGACCGTCTCTTTGGCTGATTCTCCTAGTCCTAGTCCTAGTCTGGGACCGCCGGCCCCCGGTTGTCTGCAAACAAACAAACTGCAGCTTCTCCACGCTTTCCATGGTGGATCTTCAGGAGCCGATGCTCAAGGGCACCCGGCAGGACTCAAGTGGTCTGAGGGGTTTAAGCTGATAAACAGGAGGTAACGGGAGGTTTTACTCCGTTTACCAGTTGATGTGTGATTTCTGTCGTTACTTTGAAGATGTCTTCATTAACTAACCCCTCCCCCTTTCTCTCCCCCCCCCCCAGCCCTCCCAGACTCCACTAGGACCTTCTCGCCCCCGTTGGAGACCTCCTCCACCCCTCACATCCAGCAGCCATGGCAGATGACGCAGACATGCGCAACGAGCTGTCAGACATGCAGCAGCGCGCCGACCAGCTCGCCGACGAGGTGAGAGCCCGCCCAGCAGCGTCGCCATGGTTACCGCCGTTCTCACACACACAACATGCTAATAACATGACCGACATATATGTTTAGTACAGGGTCAGTTCAGTCACGTTGTATTTATACAGCAGAAGTGAGTGTGTGTGTGTGTGTGTGTGTGTGCGTCAGTACAGACTGATTAGTGTACACCCCTCCAGCTTCACATGTGACTCACACTGACACAGCTGAGCAGAATATTAAACACACACACACACTCACACACGTGAATGGCACAAAATGGCGGCGTCAGAATAAGCGTTTTTTACGCCTGCTGCACTGACTTTCATGAGCTCTGGTTGCCACGGAGACGTCGGCAGCCGGAGGTCGTTGTGGTCGCTCGACTTCACGCCGAGAGAGGAAGATGAGAAGAAGCAGAACGGGAGGAAGAGGAACGAGCGTCGCCATGACGACGTCCTCTTCTACACTGGCCTGAGACCAGCACCCTGCAGGGCCGTGGTCTTCTGCACCTGGAGACCCATCGCAGCATCCCATTGGCCGATGGCATTGATCAGTAATCCAATCAGTAATCATCACAGTCACGTTCAGTCCTCGCTGCAGACGCACTTCCTGTCTGCTTCACGCCGATAAACGCCATTGATCCTGTTTGTGTCTCGCTGATCTCCACTGATCACCCGGCTGGAGAATCTGTCCTGTCGTCAGAGGTCTTCAACAGGGGGTCTGGGACCCCTAGGGGTCTGCAGAGTTACTGCAGGGGGTCCAGGACCCCTAGGGGTCCGCAGAGGAACTACAGGGGGTCCGGGTCCACAGAGTTACTGCAGGGGTCCCCTGATAATTATTTGATCCCATTTTAAATGTAAATATGTCCAAAAATCCCTGAATACAACCTATGATAAGCAAATATAAATGATTGTTTAATATTATGTTGAGAAATTGTGATGTAGAAATGCCAAAATGAACAATTATTAAGTTAATGTCTTTGTATCCATCCATCATTACAAAGTACTGGTATACACGATAGGCACATTATTCTGGGTTAAAAAGGAACAGTTTAATATGATATGGGGAGTCCTTGAACACTGAAGACCTCTGCTGTAATCTGAAATGTAATCTGTAATCTGAAGTAACTGCTCGTCTTCTTCATCCACAGTCTCTGGAGAGTACTCGTCGTATGCTGCAGCTGGTGGAGGAGGTAAGAAACACTCTATGAACTTGTTCATGAAACCTCACCTCAGATCCACCCGTCGCTCCTCCGCACTCAAAATATGGTCACTTCCTTCCCTGGTTGCAAACAAGCTAATGCTAATAAACATCTGAGAGGAGGAGGAGGAGTGAGGAGCAGACAGAGATGGAGGGAATAAAAGGGAGATGTGAGGACAGCTGGGGGGGATCTCAAGGTCACAGCAACCCTGCGTCACATGTCTCACCATGAAGCCCCGCCCCCTCCACAGCGCTGCCGTCTGCTCCGTAGATAACATTCACCAGGGATTCTAACACTTGACGAGTGAAGAATAATCTCAAAGCTGCAGCAACACATCCTGCTAACAGACCAGCCTCCGTATCCGTGAAGACGCCTCATCAGCTCCTGTGTGGCTGTGGCGGCGGCGGCGATAGCGATGATCCCTCGGGACTCATTTCACCCTCTTTGGGATTCCTGTCACACAGAAGCAATGCCCCATCCCCCCTCGCCTCGCCCACATCAACATGGCTTCCCTCTGGTACTGCTGAGGTGGTGGGGGGAGGGGCTTATATTTATTTAACCTATCAGACTGCAGCAGGTTTCTAAGAAGCAGGAAGAAGAGGAGGTATAAGCAGGTGTGGCTGTCCTTCACCTCCTCACACTGGGTGCAGTCGAATAGTCAAAAGATAAGGTCTTAACTCCTATTCCTTGACCTTTGGGGAAAACGTCACGGGGTTAAGGAAAGGCGATCAAAAGGATTTAGGAAAAGACGGCCGCGGTGCTCAGAGAATCCGACCGGACTTTTAATATACTATCATTATAATGCTGCTGATGATTGACAGCTGATGATCGGCACCGGCGATTGACGTGCGTCTGGGCTGGAGAAACTACAATAATGGACTACAAAAAGCGTGTCGTCCACTTCTCCACATGTTGGTTTTATAAACAGCTGGTTCACTGACCGGCTTCAGTTCAGCAGCTCCTCCTTCCTGTTTGACCGTTTGCTTTATTTACGTTTCATTTGTGGTTTTAGTTTCGTTTTTGTCAAACATTTGTAACATGATTGAAATAAATAAAACTATCATTAAATGATTATCACTGTCCACACATTTATCATCACTATTCCAATTACTATATGTCTGCATGAAAGTCATTGTTAAATATGTAAATGCACATATCCTTTGTTTTCATGAACCTGCGAGGTGTGCGGCACTTTAAATGTTGCTCTCGCTAAGAATTGTGGGTCGGCGTGATCTCCTTTCCTATGGCATAGGAAGGTCCGTTGCATCCTATGCTAAAGGAGCTCTGAAAGGAAGCATTGGAGCTCCTTTCCTTTGCATTTAGAGAATTCGAACAGCTCTTATCATGGCGGCCACTTGTTTACTTCCGGGTCACTTCTTCAGTTAGGAACCTTCCTAAGCAAAATAGACTATTCGACTGCATTCTCTCTGCTACCAGCTTCACAGCCGGCAGCCAATCACTGAAGAGCAGCTTTACTGCTTCACATGTTGTCAGGAAGGAATTTTAAGGGAAAATCCAAACCAACATCTTAAATTTGGGGGTAAAAACAAATCAAAGTAGTCCTCCTTCCAGTTTACCAACAGCCTGCTGAGAGTGAGACAGGTGTCGTTTGGACAGCTGCTGAGAGTGAGACAGGTGTCGGTTGGACAGCTGCTGAGACTGAGACAGGTGTCGGTTGGACAGCTGCTGAGAGTGAGACAGGTGTCGGTTGGACAGCTGCTGAGAGTGAGACAGGTGTTGTTTGGACAGCTGCTGAAAGTGAGACAGGTGTCGTTTGGACAGCTGCTGAGAGTGAGACAGGTGTCGGGTCGTAATGAGAACGCTCCTTTTGCTGTCGGTGTCGGTGTTATTACGATTAATCTCACGGGAGCCGGATGACCTTTGACCCTCTGTGATCGATGCCTGCCTCCATGCTGACGAGGGCCGAGCAGAATATTACACACACATAAGCTAACCGAGTACTTTGGATGCGTTTTTATGGCGTGTTTTGAAGACTTTGGCAGCGAGATTTCAAACGTTTGTTTGTTTCATTATAATATTATTAATATTATGAGAATCAAACAGAAGAGGATGCAGAGTGCAGATAAAGAGCTGAACCAAAACAGGAAATGTTTGTTTACAGCTCATTTGTTTCCTTTACTGACCTCTACCTCGTCCGCCCCCCTCTCCCCCCTCTCTCTCTCCTCCCCCCCGGGGGAATAGAGCAAAGATGCCGGTATCAGGACTCTGGTGATGCTGGACGAGCAGGGAGGTATGTCTGCAGGTTTAATCACAACCATTCACATCAGCAGCATCACAGAGGACAATGTTATCATTATTATTATTAATATCATCATAATTATTATTATTATCATCATCATCATTATCATTATCATCATAATTATTATTATCATCGTAATTATTATTATCATCATAATTATTATTATCATCATAATTATTATTTAAAATATTATCATTATTATTAAAATCATTGTTATTAATATTTGTATTATCATTATAATGATGATTATTAGTATTTTTATATTCGTTGTTATTATTGTCATAACAATATTATGATAATGATTATTATTATTATTATCATAATTATTATTTTAATATGAATTATTATTATTGTCATTATTATTATTATCATTATTTTAATGATGATTGTTATTCTTTTTATATTCATTATTATTATCCTTAATAGTAGTTGTGAGTGATTGTTTCATATGCAGTGGCCGGTTTTCATTGAAATGGTTTGTTCCGGTATTCTGGTTTAATTTGCATGTCTCATCTGATTGGTCGAACGGTGCCAGCGGGTCCAACTTTGGGGAAATGTTCTTTGTTTCAGCTTCCTTTGAACTTTCTTTCTTTGGTCACATTTCTTTCTGTTTGCTGAACTTTGAGTTGCAGCTGTTTTCTGATCTATTCAACCACAAAAGTGTAGCTGTCTGTCTCTCTGGACACGGCTTTGTACCATCCCTGGTTCCAGGTCACCTGTCTCACCTCTCTGCACACATAGACTCAGCACTGTCTCACCTCTCTGCATAGACTCAACACTGTCTCACCTCTCTGCATAGACTCAACACTGTCTCACCTCTCTGCATAGACTCAGCACCGTCTCACCTCTCTGCATAGACTCAACACTGTCTCACCTCTCTGCATAGACTCAACACTGTCTCACCTCTCTGCATAGACTCAACACTGTCTCACCTCTCTGCACACAGACTCAACACTGTCTCACCTCTCTGCATAGACTCAGCACCGTCTCACCTCTCTGCATAGACTCAACACTGTCTCACCTCTCTGCATAGACTCAGCACTGTCTCACCTCTCTGCATAGACTCAGCACCGTCTCACCTCTCTGCATAGACTCAACACTGTCTCACCTCTCTGCATAGACTCAGCACTGTCTCACCTCTCTGCATAGACTCAACACTGTCTCACCTCTCTGCATAGACTCAGCACCGTCTCACCTCTCTGCATAGACTCAGCACCGTCTCACCTCTCTGCATAGACTCAACACTGTCTCACCTCTCTGCACACAGACTCAACACCGTCTCACCTCTCTGCATAGACTCAGCACCGTCTCACCTCTCTGCATAGACTCAACACTGTCTCACCTCTCTGCACACAGACTCAACACTGTCTCACCTCTCTGCATAGACTCAGCACCGTCTCACCTCTCTGCATAGACTCAACACCGTCTCACCTCTCTGCACACAGACTCAACACCGTCTCACCTCTCTGCATAGACTCAGCACCGTCTCACCTCTCTGCATAGACTCAACACCGTCTCACCTCTCTGCACACAGACTCAACACTGTCTCACCTCTCTGCATAGACTCAGCACCGTCTCACCTCTCTGCATAGACTCAACACTGTCTCACCTCTCTGAACACAGACTCAACACTGTCTCACCTCTCTGAACACAGACTCAACACCGTCTCACCTCTCTGCACACATAGACTCAGCACTGTCTCACCTCTCTGCACACAGACTCAACACTGTCTCACCTCTCTGCATAGACTCAGCACTGTCTCACTTCTCTGCACACATAGACTCAACACTGTCTCACCTCTCTGCACACAGACTCAACACTGTCTCACCTCTCTGCATAGACTCAGCACTGTCTCACCTCTCTGCACACATAGACTCAACACTGTCTCACCTCTCTGCATAGACTCAGCACTGTCTCACCTCTCTGCACACATAGACTCAACACTGTCTCACCTCTCTGCATAGACTCAGCACTGTCTCACCTCTCTGCATAGACTCAACACTGTCTCACCTCTCTGCATAGACTCAACACTGTCTCACCTCTCTGCATAGACTCAACACTGTCTCACCTCTCTGCATAGACTCAGCACTGTCTCACCTCTCTGCATAGACTCAACACTGTCTCACCTCTCTGCACACATAGACTCAACACTGTCTCACCTCTCTGCACACATAGACTCAACACTGTCTCACCTCTCTGCATAGACTCAACACTGTCTCACCTCTCTGCACACATAGACTCAACACCGTCTCACCTCTCTGCATAGACTCAACACTGTCTGCCCTCTTTGCATAGACTCAACCCTGTCTCACCTCTCTGCATAGACTCCACCCTGTCTCACCTCTCTGGCTGTCAGCCTGAGCTGACCTCTGACCTCTACTCCTCTCCTGTAAAGATGACTAAAGGCTGTCGAGGTGGATGAACCAGGGATTCTACAAACCTGGACTCCTTTATGAACCAGCTCATATGTAACGTCCCTCTCTCACCCCCGGCTCTGACCCGGTGGTCCGATCCCCCGAGTCCTTCCACTTCCACCTGAATGCCTTAGAAAGAGTTCTGATCCTCTTACAGGGTCCACCAAGACCACTTGTCTTCTTCACTAGACCAGGAACTGTTGAATACATAAACGGTAACACTTTCTTTGAAGGCCATGTGTATTATGCAACATTTATAACCACTTTTATCAATGCATTATAATGTGTTATAAATGTGCTCATGTTGCATAATACACATGACCTTCATAGAACGTGTTACCAAATAAATATATTTATATTGTTTAAACATGACAAACAAGGACACGTCATCTCATCTCGAGGCCTTTATTTCATTGGCTTGAACACGCGTGTGAAACAAAGGCTGCTCAGACCAGATCCTCAATGCCGAACCAGGCTTAAACCTGTTGTCCACAAGCCGACGTTGTCGTCCCCATGACAACGCCCCCTTCTTATTTAAAGTGCAACATACGTATATTTGAAACAATTGAAAAAATATTATATTTCTCAGCCAGCTGATCCAGGAAGGAAGCCTCGGATCCAGTAAACCTGTCATGTATCTCTGTGATTTTTACCCAGAATCCCCTTCAGTGCAACCCAAACGCCCTGTTTCTGTGCTGACTCTCATTGCACCACTGTCATCCCTTTGTCCCGACCAGAGCAACTCGATCGCGTCGAGGATGGCATGAACCATATCAACCAAGACATGAAGGAAGCCGAGAAAAATTTAAAAGATTTAGGGAAGTGCTGTGGGCTTTTCATGTGTCCGTGTAACAAGTAGGTACTGAGCACGGAGCCGGTCTTCACATGTGGTCCAGTCCAGTTTCTCCTCTTTTTCTTTTTTTCTTTTCTTTTCTTTTTTCCGTTTGACTTTTCTTTGGTCACAGTGAGTGTCTGAAGTTGTTGTCTCTCTCCTTTGTCCTCTCTCCCTCTCTCTCGCTTCGTTCTGTCGGGGATAAATAATTAATCAGAGCAACTGGAGCGCATCGAGGAGGGAATGGACCAAATCAATAAGGACATGAAGGATGCAGAAAAGAATTTGAACGATCTAGGGAAATTCTGTGGTCTGTGCTCCTGTCCATGTAACAAGTAGGTGCTGCTTGCCTGCCTGCCTGCCTGCATTCAGAGATCACACCGTACAGTAGCTGTAGGACCGGACCGGGTCCAGGTAGACCTGACACCACGGCCCACAGTCCGCTCTCCTCCATCTCAGTATACTCTGGCTCCGCCCCCTTTTCACATCCAGGTGCACCCGTAAAGTCCTCCACATGAGCTCGACTCAGCCGAGTCTGCGGTCCCGTCAAGTGCCTCTCTAAACCCCCCCTCTACGAGGGCCCTAGTCTCTCTAAACCCCCCCTCTACGATGGTCCTAGTCTCTCTAAACCCCCCCCTCTATGAGGGCCCTAGTCTCTCTAAACCCCCCCTCTACGAGGGCCCTAGTCTCTCTAAACCCCCCCTCTACGAGGGTCCTAGTCTCTCTAAACCCCCCCTCTACGAGGGCCCTAGTCTCTCTAAACCCCCCCTCTACGAGGGTCCTAGTCTCTCTAAACCCCCCCTCTACGAGGGCCCTAGTCTCTCTAAACCCCCCCTCTACGATGGTCCTAGTCTCTCTAAACCCCCCCCTCTACGAGGGCCCTAGTCTCTCTAAACCCCCCCCCTGCGAGAGCCCTAGTCTCTCTAAACCCCCCCTCTACGAGGGCCCTAGTCTCTCTAAACCCCCCCTCTACAAGGGTCCTAGTCTCTCTAAACCCCCCCTCTACGAGGGCCCTAGTCTCTCTAAACCTCCCCTCTACGAGGGCCCTGGTCTCTCTAAACCCCCTTCTAGTCTCTCTAAGACCACCTTCTACCGAGGGTTCTAGTCTCTCTAAACCCCCCCTCTACGAGGGTCCTAGTCTCTCTAAACCCCCCCTCTACGAGGGCCCTAGTCTCTCTAAACCCCCCCTCTACGAGGGCCCTAGTCTCTCTAAACCTCCCCTCTACGAGGGCCCTGGTCTCTCTAAACCCCCTTCTAGTCTCTCTAAGACCACCTTCTACCGAGGGTTCTAGTCTCTCTAAACCCCCCCTCTACGAGGGTCCTAGTCTCTCTAAACCCCCCCTCTACGAGGGCCCTAGTCTCTCTAAACCCCCCCTCTACGAGGGTCCTAGTCTCTCTAAACCCCCCCTCTACGAGGGCCCTAGTCTCTCTAAACCCCCCCTCTACGAGGGCCCTGGTCTCTCTAAACCCCCCCTCTACGAGGGTCCTAGTCTCTCTAAACCCCCCCTCTACGAGGGCCCTAGTCTCTCTAAACCCCCCCTCTACGAGGGTCCTAGTCTCTCTAAACCCCCCCCTCTACGAGGGCCCTAGTCTCTCTAAACCCCCCCCCTGCGAGAGCCCTAGTCTCTCTAAACCCCCCCTCTACGAGGGCCCTAGTCTCTCTAAACCCCCCCTCTACAAGGGTCCTAGTCTCTCTAAACCCCCCCTCTACGAGGGCCCTAGTCTCTCTAAACCTCCCCTCTACGAGGGCCCTGGTCTCTCTAAACCCCCTTCTAGTCTCTCTAAGACCACCTTCTACCGAGGGTTCTAGTCTCTCTAAACCCCCCCTCTACGAGGGTCCTAGTCTCTCTAAACCCCCCCTCTACGAGGGCCCTAGTCTCTCTAAACCCCCCCTCTACGAGGGTCCTAGTCTCTCTAAACCCCCCCTCTACGAGGGCCATAGTCTCTCTAAACCCCCCCTCTACGAGGGCCCTGGTCTCTCTAAACCCCCCCTCTACGAGGGTCCTAGTCTCTCTAAACCCCCCCTCTACGAGGGCCCTAGTCTCTCTAAACCCCCCCTCTACGAGGGCCCTAGTCTCTCTAAACCCCCCCTCTACGAGGGCCCTGGTCTCTCTAAACCTCCCCTCTACGAGGGCCCTGGTCTCTCTAAACCCCCTTCTAGTCTCTCTAAGACGACCTTCTACCGAGGGTCCTAGTCTCTCTAAACCCCCCCTCTACGAGGGTCCTAGTCTCTCTAAACCCCCCCTCTACGAGGGTCCTAGTCTCTCTAAACCCCCCCTCTACGAGGGCCCTAGTCTCTCTAAACCCCCCCTCTATGAGGGTCCTAGTCTCTCTAAACCCCCCCTCTACGAGAGTCCTAGTCTCTCTAAACCC
>NW_028155531.1:0-16630 GCF_963514095.1 Eutrigla gurnardus
GACTTTGGCTACACTTGTTCGTGGGATCGATTTGCTGTTGTGATGTTTTCTTTGGGGTTTATTGATCCTTAGAACAAAATATACAACATAACATATTACATTATGTTTTATGGCCACTCTATGTGGCTTCTAGCTGTGACTGCAGTGTTAATTTGCTTTTAAAACATGGGGATGAAAAGAAAAGAAGATGATGACAAAACCAATAACAGAAGATGGGAGGAGGAGATAGATGCTGAGCACCTGGACCAAACTGAAAAATAGCACATTCAGAACAAAACTGAAAGTTGAAACCATATCTGAAGTCTTCCATAACACCCACATCAATCTGTCGGATTCAGAGCCGTTCTGTCTCGCTGATATCAGATGAAAGGAGCATTTAAGAGACGCAGGATCGTGTGTCTGAGATGCAATTCTTATTCTAAATATCAAGTGGTGACATTTAAGCTGAGCTGGCGGTTTGTTATGTCACAGCTACGGGAGAGGAAACATGAAAGGAGACCATCGTCTCATAATAACGCAGAGTCATCACATCCAACAGGATGCGAGTCAGCGTGGGGGTCAAAGTACAATGTGTTCTTCCACTGGTAAGTATCATGTAACACACACACACACACACACACACACACACACACACACACACACACACACACACACACACACACACACACACACACACACACACACACAGATCTTACATAATGTAGGTAAACAACACCGTGTGCAAAAAGGTTTCCTGTTTAAAGGTAAAGCACAGAATCATCAAGCCTCAGCCAAACTGTACATCCTTATTTATTTCATTTTTATTGATTTATTTCATTGAAGACCAGTCCAGGAAAACTTTAAATATGAACAAAAAACAAAAAAAATACATGTTTTCAAGACGATCTTGTAAACTTTAAAATGTAATAATACAAATTTTAACATTTATTTTAGAAATGTATTTTCTTTAAAAAAAATGATACTTTTATATCACATTTACATCATGAAGGCGACTTTAAATGGCAACCACATTTTCATTTTCGGCAACCCAAAGCGTATGCCTGGTAACCTAGCAACCAGTTTTAATAGTCAGTGTTGAGATCACAGCTTTTAGACCGATTCTACATTTTGAATAATAGATTTCACTGAGTGTCTCCCTTTTATTATCTGACATGGGAAGAATATTTGAGCTAATAATAATAATAATACTAATACTAAGAAATCACTCCATTGGAGGTGCTTTAACGAGGAGAGCCGACCGGAGGGAATATTTCGATGTTCCCTCCTTGGAATCACAACAATATGACAGTGGAGTTTTCTTTGATGTTAGTGAACGTCCCATGGAATATTTATCAGGAGGTACTACACACCGCGGGGCTCCGATTCTTAAAACAACGAAAACCAAAGTCCCCCCCCCCTCCTGCAGCACTGAGGCCCCGAGGAGAGGCGTTTTTGGTTTACTACGCGGGATGTGCCTCTGGGGAGCAGAGGAGTGGGAACTGTAAAGTAGATCTGGTGGCGTAACGCGGCTGAATGGGGTGTTATATGAGCATGAGGCGGGAGGACAGGTGATTTATATGTTTGAGAGAGAGACACAGAGAGAGAGAGAGACCGGGTCACACAACTGATGCACATCTTCTTTTCTGCATTTGCTTCGGTGGAATAAAGAAAGATTTGTGCTGACTTGCAAAGTTTATTACTTGCAATATTCACAGGCTTCATTTCCGAAGTAAACAGACAGACGTTGGACTGAGACACATTCTTATTTTATGCAAACGACGTTGCGTAAGACATTTGATCGTCCCTAATTTAGCCCGACAGCTTCTAGTCTCATTTTCTCAATTTGAAGCATACTTAACCATCACTCAGCTTAGCGATTGTTTCATGATTTGCAGCAGTTTATAAACTGTAAAACATGTAAATAAATGTGATGATCTCTTAGGAAATATACATAATAAAGCTACAAACATGAAGGAGGAGAAGAGACATTCCCATTCAAATCAACGGAACAGGAAGGTCAGACCGGCGCGACTGGAAACTTTGTTTCTGTAACCAGTGTAGCATAAGAGCATGGTGGAAGCAGCATGCTAGCAACCTAACCAGTGGACAGGAGCTGTACATGTCAAACTGGAGGAAACCGGAGGAAATGTCGCATTTGAGTGAAATTACCGAAAGAAAGGACGAAACACGCAACAGGAGCAGAGAAAGCTTGATTTAACGAAGTCAAAGTCAGGCCTTCTTCTCTCCTCGCTCCCATTTGTTACCACTGTGTTCATCTCACTTTCCTCCATTTCATAAAATGTCAATAATAATCTCCTCTGGAGGAGGGATGAAGTGGATGCTGTTTACATAAGACGTTTCCAGAGCAACCGCTCAGCTCTCCGTCTGACTCCCTGCCCACACAGGACACGTCTACTTTAAACAGACATCAACTCCTGACAGATCGCTCACGGGGAGCAGGAAGTCCTTCAAAACCAGGCTGGAAATGTATATGAGGCTAAACGGAAAAAAGGGGGGGGAGGAGGACATGATCGACAAGAGGCCTAGTCCGCATGTACGCTGGTATTTTTATAAAACGCCTCTCATTTGTTCTCAGAGAAATAAATCCCGTTCACACAAGCAAAGAAGAAGAAAAACACAAAGAAGAAGAAGAAGAAGACTTCTCCTGCTCTCTGAATACACACTTCACAGGGTGATTTGCTCCAAATAAAACTTGATAAGGGTTTTTACTCTGCATACACTACGAGATTAAATCACTTGTTCAGACATACCATTCTTGTCAGATGCAAACAATCACTTCACTGTGTGTACACACTGCCTCTATGTGTGTGTGTGTGTGTGTGTGTGTGTGTGTGTGTGTGTGTGTGTGTGTGTGTGTGTGTTTGAAATAATCTCTCATTCTTGAAATACCTCACTGTCACAGTATGGATGAGAAAACCGGCTATTCCCTTTTCTTCCCTGTAATCCCTCTCTTTCTTCCCCTAGTTTTCACACCAGACTCTCTGTGTGTGTGTGTGTGTGTGTGTGTGTGTGTGTGTGTGTGTGTGTTGTGCCAACAGACCCTTATCCTTGGGCGACCCGTACAAACCCCCTACTAAAACACAATCCCGTATCAGCATGCAGACCGGAGCAGGAGAATCAGGCCCGGAGCCAACAGGACACACAGGGTTACCCACCACAGGGTCCAGGGGCAACCTTGCATGGCACTGGAGGCTGTGTGTGTGTGTGTGTGTGTGTGTGTGTGTGTGTGTGTGTGTGTGTGTGTGTGTGTGTGTGTGTGTGTGTTTATTATTTCTGTCTGCATACTTTCTTATCGGTGTGTTCAACTTTAGATCTCATGATCAAGATCTCTTTATTGCCATATCTTTATGATCCTCATTACTTTTATTGCAATAAAATCGACTGCAGCATCTCACACACACACACACACACACACACACACACACACACACACACACACACACACACACACACACACACACACACACACACACACACACACACACACACACACACACACACACACACACACACACACACGTCCTCGGAAGCACTGAGTCATCTTCATGTCATATTCATGTCGATGAAATCAATCAACTCCCAAAACACACAAACAACATTTGCACAGTGACCTTTCAGAGATGACTCAGCCCCACACACACACACACACAGACACACACACACACACCTGAAGTGTTGTACAACCTGTACAGTTCAGGTATCAGATATTAATAACTGCAACACATCGGATAAACTGGTTCCAACTTTTCTTGCCGCGTTGAAAGAAGTTTGTTCCAACAGAATTACGGGGAGAAGAGGAAGTTGCAGATCTGCCCACGCTGCTCGACTGACAGTTGATCTCTGAGAGCTGCAGTGCAGGAGCACCACAGTAATGAGCACTAAGCACAAAGATGGAGGAACTTTTTCAGTATTTTTAAGTAGGAGCTTGTAAATGAAAAAAAAATGTGGCTCCATTATAGGTTTTCCTGTCTCTCTCTACCTCCCACTCACTGTCTTTTGTAGGTGTTTTAAAATATCTGCCTAACAAAACCAGAAATATCACAACAGCATGCATCTCTGTTAGGATATATATACTGTATATATAGCATAGTATAAAAACTCAAGAACAACCAGGACTATTGACTTTTAAAAAAAACTAATTTGTATTTTAACATTCCATCTTTATCAAATAATCTCCATCAGCAAAAAGGGAAACATTCTCATGTGTAACGGCACGCCGGCTTTTATTCCCACAGCATTCTGACAAATCTGCACTAAAACGCCTGCAGTTCAAATGTCAAACAGACACAATCATCCTGCTGGGAGCTTAACAAGCATTCACACTTTGGTGAAAGTATTTTCATTATAAGAAATATTAAAAACATAAAAAAAACTCCCCAGAAGGCCGCAGGTCACAACCGGCTTTAAATCTGAGAAACATCTGTTTTGCCATGAAATTGAAAATGCTTTGAATATTTCAAATGTGTGCATTCTTTCACTTGAGTTCATTCCACCTTGGCTATTTGGAAACATAAATGCCAAATCCATGCGTTTATCGCTGTAGCTGCAGGTAAAAACAGTATTCAGGCCATCAAACAGACCTTTGAGGTCAAAGTTGAAGGGAATGTCTTAACTCGAGGGGTTAAGGGGATTTGTTTATCAGCCTTTGTAGACAGGAAGCCGGTGTCAGTGTGTGTTTTACAGTGAGATGCCATTTTGTTCTGTGGTTCAGATGCTAGTACAGTCTGCCCGTTGTCATGGATATGACTCAGGCTTATTAACACCACTACTCTAAAGCTCTGCGGGCTACTGGACACACACACACACACACACACACACACACACACACACACACACACACACACACACACACACACACACACACACACACACACACACACACACACACACACACACACACACACACACACACACACACACACACACACACACACACACACACA
Organism: Eutrigla gurnardus; assembly: GCF_963514095.1. Classification (NCBI taxonomy): domain Eukaryota; kingdom Metazoa; phylum Chordata; class Actinopteri; order Perciformes; family Triglidae; genus Eutrigla; species Eutrigla gurnardus. Next base: position 4,944 of record NW_028155531.1, read on the forward strand.
CACAAGCTTTAAAGTTCCCAAGAGTGCAAATTCAAACTTACATGACCACAAAAACTCTGAAATGCATGCTGACAAAAACACAAAAGTGTAAATACACGCACACACACACACACACACACTAGTGTTGGCGTGTCACCCTGTTTGCCTTCCCTCTACTCCCACAGTTCCTCTACAAACAGTAAAGAAAAAAGAAAGAGACTCCCCCGAGCTCCTTTCTTTCAGTACAGTCCTCAGAAACATGCAAACAATGTTAAACAAAAGAGTCCTGTAATAACAGAGAGACATTTAGGGTGCAGGGAGGGAGGGAGGGAGGGAGGGAGGCATGGGGGCAGTGTGTTTGCGCCTGCAGCAGGGTCGGGGTAAAAGGAGGCGGGGGAGTGTTTTCATTCATATTTTCCACCCAGTTAGCTGGAAGCCAGAGAGAGGCAGACACAGTGAGGGGGAAAGAGACTCCGAGGATAAACAGTGGAAGCCAGAGCCGGCCGGAGACTCCAAAGATGTGTTTCATGTTCTGTGGCACACTTCCACTCCTTCACCCTCCTCATCCTCGCGCCCCCGACCGCCCCAACCTGTCCTCGGGTTGAATGTTTCCAACCTGAATATCAGGCGACATTAGAGGAGAACTATAATCACTACCGCTGTAGAATCTAAATTAAAATGATCCTACAAGAACAGGAACTTTCTCACTCGGCTCGCTGGCAAGAGAAATCAGTCGGTTCCTGCACAAGCTGTTCAAGTGAAATCAGCATTTTTTTTTGTTGGATCCAGAAGCCTTTCATGTCAGTCGTTGTACAAGAAAGCAGTGAGACTGAACTCACACATGTATGGTGCCCATATGAATTTAAATTCACACCGTCAGGGGCTACACTCTGGGGCGTACTGTCCCTTTAAGAGGGTTGCAGGCACTTCCAGGAAACTCAGGAACATATTACTTCACTTTAATGTCATTTAGTGCGAGTTTAATCTGAGTTGGAACATCCACTGGCGAGCCCACTTTAACAGCCCCCAACACGGATCCAAGGGAACGGAAATGTCAAAGAGCTGACATTTCATTATGTAAAGAGTGTTTATGTTGGGTGGGCTCCTTGATGTGAAGAACAAGTTTTGGGAAGCAATAGCTTAGCAGGCTTTCTAAAGTCCTGGAGTCCTCAGGGCCGGAGAGGAACGTCACCCAACCGAGCCACAATGTTCCCTATGTTCCCCCGAGGAGGAAACTAATACCTCTTTATAGAAATGATTACACAACAATGGGCAAGACGCACTGCTGCGTGTGTGTGTGTGTGTGTGTTTGTGTGTGTGTGTGTGTGTGTGTGTGTGTGGGGAGGGAGGGGGAAACACACACACATTCAGACAGAAAAACATGAAAAGGCAGAAAACCAAACAGGCGACACAGAAATACAAACATACAGTACATGGAAGCACACAAAGTACAGACACAAGTACACACACACACACACACACACACACAATGAATGGGACAGTCCCGCTGACGGGAGACGCCTTCATTGTGCAGCTCAACAGAAACCCTCCCTCATTCAGCTCCCTGCTCTGCAAACACAACGTCTCATTTAAAGCCCCCACATGTGAACAGTAAGATCCTTCATTTGAAGGTGTTAAATTTCACAGTAAAAAGTATTTATTTAGCATCAAACACATATTAATGTATAGATATAATGGAGCCATGGCTGCCTGAGCAGAGAGTAACATCGCTCTCCCTCTGTTTGCGTTGTTATCAGAGCTCCTATTTGCTTTGTTTACATTTAAAGGAAAACACCACCGCATTTCCATACTGAACTATGTTCTGCTCTGATCTTAGACGAGGTGATACATACCTCCCTCTCCTCTGTGCGTGCACTCAATGGCTCTTGCGCGCACTCCGCGCAGCGCTAATTTGCTAGCATGTAGCTTGTCCTTAGGATCCAAAGGGGGGTGAAGTTAGAAGCGACCAAGCACTTCCACGTTGTCCCTATTTAAATACGGTTACGTGAGTAGTTACACGACCCAAGTTTGGTTACACAAAATGAAACATGCCAATTTTTCTAAGCGGATAACAAGGATAACTATATAGTATGGCGGAATAACAACTGGAAGCACTTCGACGTCGGCGCAGTAATATCATCACTCAAAACATGACGGGACTATATACCTTCTGCTTGGTTTCACAACCCTGTACGATGCACGTTATAACCATGATGTTTGATTGTTCACAAACTATCTTACTACAACCTGATGCTTCCTCAACTGTGCACAAACTACTACAGGTAGTGCAGGCGACGGCGTGCAGGTCACGTAGGTTCTATTGACGGAAGTAAGAGGGGGAGTGGAGTGATGATATTACTGCGCCGACGTCGAAGTGCTTCCAGTTGTTATTCCGCCATACTATATAGTTATCCTTGTTATCCGCTTAGAAAAATTGGCATGTTTCATTTTGTGTAACCAAACTTGGGTCGTGTAACTACTCACGTAACCGTATTTTAATAGGGACAACGTGGAAGTGCTTGGTCGCTTCTAACTTCACCCCCCTTTGGATCCTAAGGACAAGCTACATGCTAGCAAATTAGCGCGGCGCCGAGTGCGCGCAAGAGCCATTGAGTGCACGCACAGAGGAGAGGGAGGTATGTATCACCTCGTCTAACATCAGAGCAGAACATAGTTCAGTATGGAGATGCGGTGGTGTTTTCCTTTAAGCTGTTAGCTGCAAGCCACCGGCTCAGCCGTCACCATGTTGAGAGCAATGCTCAGGTGTGTTTTGTGTTTTGCTGCCATCATTCCCCTTCACTGAACCTCCAGAACTCATACATATCCATATTCATTGTACAGCTGGACACCATTGAAAAAATGTTTGACCGTCGTATGCTATCTGGAGCTGCGTTTAAGGACCAACATCAATAAGGCAATGATGAAAAACAGGTTTGCTGCATTTTGACACCTTTATCTGCCTTTTGGATTATGAAAATGTGAGTCCTGATTCAGATCCAATAAAACACTGCATGAAGGAGAAACAGACTGCGGAGCAAATGAAAGGCCTTGTGGAAAAACATGTTGACAGGCTTTCAGTCTGATAACATATGCCTAGCCCTTCTCTTATTCTGTGTGTGTGTGTGTGTGTAAAGGCAAGCTCTATTTTGTTTTTGAGGGCATTGGCCCTCATTACATGCATGAGGCAAATAGCAAATGGTGCGACCGTCTGTGTGTGTGTGTGTGTGTGTGTGTGAGTGTTTGTGTGTATCTGTTTTTTGCTTCTGTGCTGCTTGTGTAAGACAGATCAGAGTAAGCGTGTGGGAGTCGTTTTAAAAAGCTCCTTTGAAAGATAAGAGAGGAAGGAAAAATAGATAGGGTGCTACTGAGCGAGCGAGAGAGAGAGACAGAGAGAGGGAGAGAGAGAGAGAGAGAGAGAGAGAGAGAGAGAGAGAGAGAGAGAGAGAGAGAGAGAGAGAGGTCACAGAGAAAAGGTGGTAATTTTGTTTTGGATTATGTCATAAAAGTTACAATAACACTGTGTGTGTGTGTGTGTGTGTGTGTGTGTGTGTGTGTGTGTGTGTGTGTGTGTGTGTGTGAGTGTGTGTGCGTGTGGGTAAATGGCTTTTCACCTGCTGGGGGGATAAGGATGAGTCACTTTTCTGGAATGCAATCTCCTATAGTGTGTCTGTGTGTCTACACAACACTAAGCTCCTTCCTACACCTACTTGATAGCAGGGATTACATTTCTATACGAGGCTTCAATATACAGATACTCACTCACTCACTCTATCGCGTCTGAACCCACCCCCTTTTTAATTCCTTATTAAATCCACTTTGGGTTTTAAAATGAGCAAACGTCCGAGGATGGACCTCTGATCTGTAACCAGCCAGAAATACTACAGGTTTCGGTGACTTACTACAACCTGAGACAAAGATCAGGAGATATGATGTTGAATTTGAATCTAGGAATTGTGTAAAAGGTGTAGTTACTTGGTCCAAACATAGGTGGCACCAGGGAGGGGCTTCGAGGTGCTGAAGCTACCCTGAAAACTAACCATCTCTACAAACAGCCTGGACATTAGAATCTGCAGGTAACCGGACAAGAGTTTTGTAGCCATCTGTTTTTTTTTGTTTTTTTTGTAGTATTGCCTGACCAATCAGAGCAGGCTTTGATTGAACAGCTATTATTAAATCAGCTGTACTTAATGGATGTAAAGCTTCGCTGCATGTCTGGAAGTAACAGATTTTCGATGACAGTGAGAATGTCGTTTTTAAAAGGCTAAACGAGGCAGCAGAACATGTCTGGTATTTCTCTACTCAGAAGTACAGGAAGAGCGCATTAACCAGACAACAAACTAAAAGTTTCATTTTGGCCTCTTTTGCAAATGACTTAACATTAATTAGCCACAGCAGATACAATCTGCTGGCGGCTGAGTTTCTCATTATCATTGAAGACGTCGGTCAGCGGCGGCTTAAAAAAATGAGAAGCCCGAAGCGTCCTGGTGGATAAGATGCATGCCATGTCACCGGTTTATGTTTGATTTTCTTCCTCCGCTGCAGGGCAGCTATAGCCAGCAATGACCCCCCCCCCGGATGATTTAATCAAATCCAATGGAATCAGATCTAATCTAGTGATTTATGATTCCACTATCTACTATTTCAGAAGAGGAGCCAGAAGATTCTCCTAACTCCCTCCTTCTCCCTGTCAAAGCCCACTGTGCTGCTATGAATACAGACGGGCGGATAAGGAAAACAAACACACACACACACACACACACACACACACACACACACACACACACACACACACACACACACACACACACACACACACACACACACACACACACAGAGAGATATGAAAGAAAAAGGGGTTTAAGTACGGAATGAATGATGAGTCTCTCTCCCAGTGCTTTAAACACCCCCCACCCCACACACACACACACACAAACCACAAACACACACACACACACACACACACGGCGAGAGGAAATGATGGGAGCAGACAGTCAAGTGTTTTCAGTTCTGTGAAACATATACAGGTCATGAATATCAACACGAACCAGTTAGTGGTTGAGGGAGGGAGAGAGAGAGAGAGAGAGAGAGAGAGAGAGAGAGAGAGAGAGAGAGAGAGAGAGGCTATGGTCACACTTGTCCTTTCAATGCAACTTTTTTTTAATCCAATCAGGATCCAGGACTCAATCGCCGTCATCAGCTCACATTGGAATCCGATCGGCCGCACTGCATGCTGGGAGGGCCTGGCTCGCATAGAGTCCAGATCCCAGTGTGGCGTGGACCGCATGTGGACGTGATCGGGATGGTTTATCTAGGCTGGTTTATGTAGGAAATAACCTGTAGACACACGTATGATTAGAGACCCACAGTCCGTCGATGTGGCCGTTTTGCCCGTTTTGTTCTGCAGCAGTAAATCAGATGTTTAATATAATGTGCTTCCCACTTGGAGGCGACCCATCTTCTGTTTTGGCGTGAAAATGCCCCTGTGGTCCATCAAGAAAACGTTTTTCCCATTTTGATGTGGAAGGACTTGACCGGCCATTGAGCGCCGGCATCATGAAGCCGTGGGATGAAACGACATCGCTGCCGCGTGCTTCCAAACCGCGTGGAAAGCTTTTCCCCGGGAGAGCGGAGGGTGTTTCAGCAGCACATTCATTCCTGTCATTTCAGAGTGAAAGGTTCAACTTTCGGTTATGGATGCGATGGGACTATTTTCTTGTCCTTACATGCAAAATTAAAAAGGCTTTAAGAGACGAGACACACAAACATTTGCTGAATTTTCAACGACCCCAGTGGCACACTTGGCAAGTATACGACCGCATTCGCTACGGACAGGAGTCGCTCACGACATGCCTAGCGACGCGCCAAACACCGACACAGTCACCGACACAGTCACCGGCGGTTTGGCAACAGCGTCCTGCCAGATTTAGAAATTGTGTCAAACCTGACCTAAGCCGGTCCCCCCGTCTGTCAGCCGGAGCTCACTAATCCTACGAGGGACCAAAAGAACCTAACGAGTCGGTGAAAGCATGACGAGGAGAGGAGGACAGACGGAGTGTAAGAAATCCAAACGGAGAGTGAGAGAACTTCCTCCCACCTCTCTCCAAATCTGCTCTTCTGAGAGTTAATAGGCCAACTTTACGCCTGAGCTCCTCCAGCAGCCGACGCTGAGAGCTGCTTCACTGCAGCCTGCAGCTACCCTGTTGGCAATTTGTCTTTTTGCCAACTCAACGTTTTCTCTCCCCCCCCCCCCCCCCCGCCCTTTTGCTAAATCAACATTTCTCAAGCAAATACAGCACAAACCTGCAATCTGTTATATTCGAGGTGCTAAGTGTACCATTTTTAACGTTTTAAATCGTTAGCATATTCATCTCGAGTGATTCGTCTAATTACCATAAACAAACAAGGAACCTTGCCAAGATATTCGGTAGCTCCTTCTGACCACTGAGGCAACTAACACAAGAGACGCTGGTTTCCTTTGAATGAATGTTGCCGGTTCATCAGTGAGGCAGTGAATTCTGACCTCTGACCTTTTCATCATTTCGTCATTTATCAATACAGTGTCACAATTTGTCAACGGATATAACGAATGGAACATTATTTAAATTGTTTTGAATCTGCTCTTTTTGCAGATGATTTTACAGACTTCCAGAAGAATTAAATGTTTTGGACCAAAGCTATGATTTATTGTGAGAATTTACATGATTGGAAATGAAAAATAATGTTTTTTTTTATTATTTTATACGTAAGTAAGTCTGTGATTCTGGAGAAAGAAACTCAAAACCCCAAATTCCTCCTGTCATTTAAGGCCCCTCCCACACCTCCTGGACGTGCGTTGCCATGGCAACAATAGTAGCATACCTACTACTGAGCAACACGGTGGAATCCGGGGCGTCCGCTGCCCGTGGGTAAGGAGCCTCAGACTATATTTATAATAAAATATGAATATACCACAGTGTACGTAGAGATTCTTTTCCTAAGCTGCATTTTTTCGGGAAGGCGCTGATGTCGTCACTCTGGCTCTTCAGCCAACACTCGGGTTGGTGCTCTTGGTGGAAAAGCAATATCAAACAAATGGCAGCAAGTTTTGCCTGTATAATAATGATGCAAAATTATGTGAAATTGCAAATAACTAAATAAACAACTCCGTGAAACGTGAACACGTTGTCAAACTGAAACTGAATGGTCCTTCAGTCCGATTATATTATTATCACATCATATTCATCATAGTTTGGGGCTGCTGGTGGATTATTCCAAGGTCCTAAATCTGTAAAAACGTTGTGGCTTTTCCGCCTCCTTTAATTTGATGTCTTTTTATTAGAAAGCCGGTTCCTCATTAACCTTTTTCCCCTGTTAATTACAAGAGAGACCACAGTGGAGACGCAGCCAGATGTGTGAAAGGCTGACTGGTTGCACTTTTCTCTTTGTGCCTCACCTCTTTCTCCACAGCTGGCGCACACACGCACACGCACGCACGCACACACACACTCAAACACACACACACACACACACACACACACACACACACACACACACACACACACACACACACACACACACACACACACACACACACACACACACACACACACACACACACACACACACACACACACACACACACACACCTGGCCTGCGGTAAAAGGATAAAGAGGGGGGTTGAGGCAACAGTGAAATGTGGGATGTGTATGGCTGAAGTTTGGAGGTTTGTAGGGGGGGGGGGCACTGAAAGGTTTTGCCAATCCCAGCGTGATTCTTTCCTTCATAGAACAGATATTTGTGAGACAGGAAAAAGGAAATCCAGCTTCATTCCCCAACAACGTGGAACATGTCGGTTTACAAGCTTCGGTGTTTCCACGCGTGCACATACTCTACTTTTGGGTTTCGTGCTCATGTTACCGATACAACAACGCCCACAAAAAGGCACTGATTAGCCAAACAGACACACTTACAGACCCACCAACAGGCCTGAAGAACTAAAATGATATGCAATGCAGCTGCTTTGGGCTCTGTGGTTATGGATGTTTTTGGAAACTCTTCATATCAGCACCCTCCCTCGATGGAAAGCGATAAATGGTGACCTGACCTCCCTCCTCATTAGGAAAGCTTCATTCAGAGGTTCTATATCTATTTCTTGTGTTTTAACCCAGCGTTTCAGGTTGTAGATAAACCAAGGCTACTCATAATTGGAGGATTGTTTCCGACTCTGACACTTAGCCGCTTTGGATTCAAATGAATTTGTTGGGTAAGTAAAGAGGTATCGGTACTAGTCACCTTACCAATACCAATACAGATATCAGATATTGAGGTGTTCATTGTAGTTATTGGGTAAATTCTGTTATTCTACACTTTGTACAATATGTACTGTAATTGGTTTAAGTTTTGATCAAGTTATTGCTGCATTAAAAAAGGTTTACACTTCCGTTGTAATTCCTTTCAATTTGAAGATTTGCTCTGTTGCTGGTGTACGATTTTAGTAAATCTTTTGCTCATCTGTTCCATTTAGTTTTATAAAGTTAAGAGAGCGATGTTTAAGTCAGGACTGATTGGTACTCATTGGTATGTATGTATGTCGGCTGATACCCAGAATATATCGAGTTCTGGGTAAATCGAAGCTAACGAATCAGGACTGAAAAAGTCAGATTGATGATCTGAACACTTGCTGCGTGGTTCTTTTAATGACTCGGCAGTTTGAACTTTTTGAATTTCTTGAGTATATTCTAATCATATATTACAGACCGCCAATTTTGCTATCTCTCTTTCCACCTGCTGTGAGGGTTTCGGCAACAGCTGAAAAGTCATTTCCAATAGACTAGTTTGCTGAACGGTGCAATAATTGGCTCAGAATGTGAGAGAAACCCGACGCTCCCGAGAGAGAAGGAGGCAGCAACCGGACCAGACTGAGGGAAAGATGAGGAACGATCTGCTAATAATCTGTAGAAGCTTTGATTCTTTTGATGCCATCGACTGTTGTGATTTTTCTCCTGTGATGCTTAAAATGTTCAAACGAAGCTGATCCAAATGTGAACCACCGGGGAGCTGCAGCTGAACGCGTTTTAGTAGGATGAATATTAACACATCACTCATTATTTTTGTCCTTTTTTTCCCTCTCCAGCAGGCCCAGGGGATCCCAGGATGTTTACATACCCGGTTTTAAATGGAGCTGATATCGGTTGTTGTGCTGCGTTTGTTATTGTCTTCCTTTTCTTCCTGCGACTCTAATTTCCTCTGGAGGGACGATTGAGACGACCTTGGATGTTTTTCGGAATTTAATCACTGGCGTCGTGGGAAAACTCTCAATCTAGTCACGTTCCATGTTCTTTTACTTGAATTTCAACCTGGAAACCCATGAGATGTTCACCGAGACGGTTGTTATCTATTTATTTAAGGATTTTAAAAATGCATGCTCACATTTACAACGTAAGCTCTTTCTTCATATCCTAAATAAATTACAACCAGCGGTTATGAAGAGTGAAGCCAATGTGGAAGCAAGAATGTGAAGGTACAATGTGTGGACCTGCATTCTTTAGAATGGCCATCAGGAGGCGACTCCTCTGGCTTAGAGGAAGTCTGATTGTATAGATGTTAATGAGAAAATGACCCTTCTCATTTGACTTATTATCTCAGTAGGGCTGCAGCTATCGATTCTTTTTGTAATCGATTAATTTAGCACTTTATCGATCGATTAATCGAGGAATCGGATAAAAAAAAAAATTGCGTTTTTAAACAACCAAAACAAATAATGCATAACGAAAATGATGTGGCTGTAAAATGATCAAGCATTTCTAAAAAAAAATAAACAGAGATATTCATTCCAACTACAGAATTTGGCTCCAAAACTAAGCCCATTTATTAAGTGCCAGTGAGAATTTAACAACAATACAGTTAAATCAACTTGGATAAAACATGGATAACATTTAATTTACGTTTTGTTTTGCCAGCAATGGCCCTTTCCTCTCCCTGCCCTAAATATGTGTGTATATAGTGTACTTCTTCTGTGCCATTTATGTATTTAGCTTTCTCTATCACTACAGTAACTGTTTGACCATTCTTTTCTCTGCTCTGAACTCCTCCGTCCGTTTGGGCAAACACAACAACTCACAGCCAAGCGTAAATCAGGCTTTCCGATTGGCTGTAAAAGCTGCTACGGGAGCCAATACGAGCGTCCGATGCATAAACGTAACTCTATACGTCACTCGCAAGATGGCGGATGAGAAGTGATCGATATACAACAAAACGGAGAAATGCGCCACGGAGACGAGGAGACATCTAGTCACACATTTTACAACTTTACGCATTCGTTTTGTTGTCAGAAATAAATCGCTCACATGGGCAAGCAGGGTACCGTTGTTTAGCCCCGATACTCTCTGTCGTTTACGGACATTCTGAGTCTGACTTTCCGCCATCGCGCCAACTAAATTCAGAATGAATGACCGTGTATGACGCGCTGGTGTGCTTCCTGAACAACGGTCCGTGTGGAACAATCAGATCCCTGCACATAGGCGCGTCATAGGAATTTAACGAGGCTTCGAGGCAGATGTTTTGCCTCGAGGAATTTTCAGAATCGAGTTAATCGAGTAACTCGATGAATCGTTGCAGCCCTATATCTCAGTAAACATCTTAAACATTTCGGGTTTCACGGTACATTTATTTGTCTTCTTCAAAACAGCATGATGTTGATTGAGTACATTATCGTCCCTTTATAGTCAGATAGATGATACATCCTGGTAGTTTTTAGGGCGGGGTTGTGATGCCGTTGTCTGGGAGCTGACCGTGTTTTCCTCTTTCAATTTTAAACATTTCATTGTGTTTTCAGTTCACGGACGTTAATAACATTCAGTTAGCTCCGCAAATAAAACAAGGTCTCAAAATCTCCGTCCACAAACCGGTGGTTGACGTTACGCCGACTACGTCCACTTCCTATGTACGGAATGTGGTCTCAGTGTCAGCTTTATTTGCAGAGGCATTGTGGGAAACCCCTGTGGGCTTTGAAACTGAGCCAATGGGGGAGTGGGGGAGGGGGGGGGTGGCAGATAATGGGATGAAGCAAAGGGGATGCATGCACGCACACTTGTAGGCATGTCCAAACACACATACTACACATGAGTACACATCAAGAGTGAGGGGCTACCCATACATCCCACACACACACACACACACACACACACACACACACACACACACACACACACACACACACACACACACACACACACACACACACACACACACACACACACACACACACACACACACACACACACACACACACACACACACACACTTCCTGCATTCCTCTTCTGTCTGACACACTTCCAGTAAAGCCCACCAGTACCTCAACAACAGCCCCGCACCACCAAGCAGCCCTCCAGACGACAACGCCTGCTAAAAATATGCACACAGCCCTCCGTCTCACACACACACACACACACACACACACACACCTTCCCATTTTGAGCCGGAGTAGGAAACATGGGGCTCAGGTGGGCACTGTTTTCTTTGAAACTAGTGACAGTGAAAGAAAAACTCCATCAGAAATGATTCTGATAATCGATTAAAACCACCAAATACATAACTATCTTGTTTTGTTTGTTTTGTCTTCTGTGATTGTAAACTAAATAGCTATGGGAATTTTTTTTCCCTCTATTTTAAGACTTTACCTTGGGCTTTGGGAAATTGTGATTAGCATTTTTTTTTTTCTCCACTATTTT
>NW_028155530.1:0-68692 GCF_963514095.1 Eutrigla gurnardus
GTTTCACGCAGGAAAGAGGCTTTTAAGCTGTTATTTGCAGGTAACACACGTTTTAACCACTATTGCAGTGTGAGTTGTCAATAAGCTGCATTCTTCAATGTCCCACTGAGATCAACACATTTAAGTCATAAAGGCACTCTGGAGTGGATCTTCTTTTGTTTCAGTGTGATTCCAGTGTCTTTGAACACAAAATGGCGTCTAAACATCAAATAAGTGCAAAACAATGCTTTTACAAGTTTAATGTGGGGAAAAGGCTGTAATAGCTGTTTCACACAGGGAAGAGGCTTTTAAGCTGTTATTTGCAGGTAACACACGTTTTAACCACTATTGCAGTGTGAGTTGTCAAATAAGCTGCATTCTTCAATGTCCCACTGAGATCAACACATTTAAGTCATAAAAGCACTCTGGAGTGGATCTTCTGTCGTTTCAGTGTGATTCCAGTGTCTTTGAACACAAAATGGCGTCTAAACATCAAATAAGTGCAAAACAATGCTTTTACAAGTTTAATGTGGGGAAAAGGCTGTAATAGCTGTTTCACACAGGGAAGAGGCTTTTAAGCTGTTATTTGCAGGTAACACACGTTTTAACCACTATTGCAGTGTGAGTTGTCAAATAAGCTGCATTCTTCAATGTCCCAGTGAGATCAACACATTTAAGTCATAAAAGCACTCTGGAGTGGATCTTCTTTGTTTCAGTGTGATTCCAGTGTCTTTGAACACAAAATGGCGTCTAAACATCAAATAAGTGCAAAACAATGCTTTACAAGTTTAATGTGGGCAAAAAGACGGAAACAGCTGTTTATCGCAGGAAAGAGGCTTTTAAGCTGTTATTTGCAGGTAACATGCATTTTAACCACTATTGCAGTGTGAGTTGTCAAATAAGCTGCATTCTTCAATGTCCCACTGAGATCAACACATTTAAGTCATAAAAGCACTCTGGAGTGATCTTCTGTCGTTTCAGTGTGATTCCAGTGTCTTTGAACACAAAATGGCGTCTAAACATCAAATAAGTGCAAAACAATGCTTTTACAAGTTTAATGTGGGGAAAAGGCTGTAATAGCTGTTTCACACAGGGAAGAGGCTTTTAAGCTGTTATTTGCAGGTAACACACGTTTTAACCACTATTGCAGTGTGAGTTGTCAAATAAGCTGCATTCTTCAATGTCCCACTGAGATCAACACATTTAAGTCATAAAAGCACTCTGGAGTGGATCTTCTTTGTTTCAGTGTGATTCCAGTGTCTTTGAACACAAAATGGCGTCTAAACATCAAATAAGTGCAAAACAATGCTTTTACAAGTTTAATGTGGGGAAAAAGACGGAAACAGCTGTTTCACGCAGGAAAGAGGCTTTTAAGCTGTTATTTGCAGGTAACATGCATTTTAACCACTATTGCAGTGTGAGTTGTCAAATAAGCTGCATTCTTCAATGTCCCACTGAGATCAACACATTTAAGTCATAAAAGCACTCTGGAGTGGATCTTCTGTCGTTTCAGTGTGATTCCAGTGTCTTTGAACACAAAATGGCGTCTAAACATCAAATAAGTGCAAAACAATGCTTTTACAAGTTTAATGTGGGGAAAAGGCTGTAATAGCTGTTTCACACAGGGAAGAGGCTTTTAAGCTGTTATTTGCAGGTAACACACGTTTTAACCACTATTGCAGTGTGAGTTGTCAAATAAGCTGCATTCTTCAATGTCCCAGTGAGATCAACACATTTAAGTCATAAAAGCACTCTGGAGTGGATCTTCTTTTGTTTCAGTGTGATTCCAGTGTCTTTGAACACAAAATGGCGTCTAAACATCAAATAAGTGCAAAACAATGCTTTTACAAGTTTAATGTGGGCAAAAAGACGGAAACAGCTGTTTATCGCAGGAAAGAGGCTTTTAAGCTGTTATTTGCAGGTAACATGCATTTTAACCACTATTGCAGTGTGAGTTGTCAAATAAGCTGCATTCTTCAATGTCCCACTGAGATCAACACATTTAAGTCATAAAAGCACTCTGGAGTGGATCTTCTGTCGTTTCAGTGTGATTCCAGTGTCTTTGAACACAAAATGGCGTCTAAACATCAAATAAGTGCAAAACAATGCTTTTACAAGTTTAATGTGGGGAAAAGGCTGTAATAGCTGTTTCACACAGGGAAGAGGCTTTTAAGCTGTTATTTGCAGGTAACACACGTTTTAACCACTATTGCAGTGTGAGTTGTCAAATAAGCTGCATTCTTCAATGTCCCACTGAGATCAACACATTTAAGTCATAAAAGCACTCTGGAGTGGATCTTCTTTGTTTCAGTGTGATTCCAGTGTCTTTGAACACAAAATGGCGTCTAAACATCAAATAAGTGCAAAACAATGCTTTTACAAGTTTAATGTGGGGAAAAAGACGGAAACAGCTGTTTCACGCAGGAAAGAGGCTTTTAAGCTGTTATTTGCAGGTAACATGCATTTTAACCACTATTGCAGTGTGAGTTGTCAAATAAGCTGCATTCTTCAATGTCCCACTGAGATCAACACATTTAAGTCATAAAAGCACTCTGGAGTGGATCTTCTGTCGTTTCAGTGTGATTCCAGTGTCTTTGAACACAAAATGGCGTCTAAATATCAAATGAGTGCAAAACAATGCTTTTACAAGTTTAATGTGGGGAAAAGGCTGTAATAGCTGTTTCACACAGGGAAGAGGCTTTTAAGCTGTTATTTGCAGGTAACACACGTTTTAACCACTATTGCAGTGTGAGTTGTCAAATAAGCTGCATTCTTCAATGTCCCACTGAGATCAACACATTTAAGTCATAAAAGCACTCTGGAGTGGATCTTCTGTCGTTTCAGTGTGATTCCAGTGTCTTTGAACACAAAATGGCGTCTAAACATCAAATAAGTGCAAAACAATGCTTTTACAAGTTTAATGTGGGGAAAAGGCTGTAATAGCTGTTTCACACAGGGAAGAGGCTTTTAAGCTGTTATTTGCAGGTAACACACGTTTTAACCACTATTGCAGTGTGAGTTGTCAAATAAGCTGCATTCTTCAATGTCCCAGTGAGATCAACACATTTAAGTCATAAAAGCACTCTGGAGTGGATCTTCTTTTGTTTCAGTGTGATTCCAGTGTCTTTGAACACAAAATGGCGTCTAAACATCAAATAAGTGCAAAACAATGCTTTTACAAGTTTAATGTGGGCAAAAAGACGGAAACAGCTGTTTCACGCAGGAAAGAGGCTTTTAAGCTGTTATTTGCAGGTAACATGCATTTTAACCACTATTGCAGTGTGAGTTGTCAAATAAGCTGCATTCTTCAATGTCCCACTGAGATCAACACATTTAAGTCATAAAAGCACTCTGGAGTGGATCTTCTGTCGTTTCAGTGTGATTCCAGTGTCTTTGAACACAAAATGGCGTCTAAATATCAAATGAGTGCAAAACAATGCTTTTACAAGTTTAATGTGGGGAAAAGGCTGTAATAGCTGTTTCACACAGGGAAGAGGCTTTTAAGCTGTTATTTGCAGGTAACACACGTTTTAACCACTATTGCAGTGTGAGTTGTCAAATAAGCTGCATTCTTCAATGTCCCACTGAGATCAACACATTTAAGTCATAAAAGCACTCTGGAGTGGATCTTCTGTCGTTTCAGTGTGATTCCAGTGTCTTTGAACACAAAATGGCGTCTAAACATCAAATAAGTGCAAAACAATGCTTTTACAAGTTTAATGTGGGGAAAAGGCTGTAATAGCTGTTTCACACAGGGAAGAGGCTTTTAAGCTGTTATTTGCAGGTAACACACGTTTTAACCACTATTGCAGTGTGAGTTGTCAAATAAGCTGCATTCTTCAATGTCCCAGTGAGATCAACACATTTAAGTCATAAAAGCACTCTGGAGTGGATCTTCTTTTGTTTCAGTGTGATTCCAGTGTCTTTGAACACAAAATGGCGTCTAAACATCAAATAAGTGCAAAACAATGCTTTTACAAGTTTAATGTGGGCAAAAAGACGGAAACAGCTGTTTTCGCAGGAAAGAGGCTTTTAAGCTGTTATTTGCAGGTAACATGCATTTTAACCACTATTGCAGTGTGAGTTGTCAAATAAGCTGCATTCTTCAATGTCCCACTGAGATCAACACATTTAAGTCATAAAAGCACTCTGGAGTGGATCTTCTGTCGTTTCAGTGTGATTCCAGTGTCTTTGAACACAAAATGGCGTCTAAATATCAAATGAGTGCAAAACAATGCTTTTACAAGTTTAATGTGGGGAAAAGGCTGTAATAGCTGTTTCACACAGGGAAGAGGCTTTTAAGCTGTTATTTGCAGGTAACACACGTTTTAACCACTATTGCAGTGTGAGTTGTCAAATAAGCTGCATTCTTCAATGTCCCACTGAGATCAACACATTTAAGTCATAAAAGCACTCTGGAGTGGATCTTCTGTCGTTTCAGTGTGATTCCAGTGTCTTTGAACACAAAATGGCGTCTAAACATCAAATAAGTGCAAAACAATGCTTTTACAAGTTTAATGTGGGGAAAAGGCTGTAATAGCTGTTTCACACAGGGAAGAGGCTTTTAAGCTGTTATTTGCAGGTAACACACGTTTTAACCACTATTGCAGTGTGAGTTGTCAAATAAGCTGCATTCTTCAATGTCCCACTGAGATCAACACATTTAAGTCATAACAGCACTCTGGAGTGGATCTTCTTTCATTTCAATGTGATTCCAGTGTCTTTGAACACAAACTGGCGTCTAAACATCAAATAAGTGCAAAACAATGCTTTTACAAGTTTAATGTGGGGAAAAGGCTGTAATAGCTGTTTCACACAGGGAAGAGGCTTTTAAGCTGTTATTTGCAGGTAACACACGTTTTAACCACTATTGCAGTGTGAGTTGTCAAATAAGCTGCATTCTTCAATGTCCCACTGAGATCAACACATTTAAGTCATAAAAGCACTCTGGAGTGGATCTTCTGTCGTTTCAGTGTGATTCCAGTGTCTTTGAACACAAAATGGCGTCTAAATATCAAATGAGTGCAAAACAATGCTTTTACAAGTTTAATGTGGGGAAAAGGCTGTAATAGCTGTTTCACACAGGGAAGAGGCTTTTAAGCTGTTATTTGCAGGTAACACACGTTTTAACCACTATTGCAGTGTGAGTTGTCAAATAAGCTGCATTCTTCAATGTCCCACTGAGATCAACACATTTAAGTCATAAAAGCACTCTGGAGTGGATCTTCTGTCGTTTCAGTGTGATTCCAGTGTCTTTGAACACAAAATGGCGTCTAAACATCAAATAAGTGCAAAACAATGCTTTTACAAGTTTAATGTGGGGAAAAGGCTGTAATAGCTGTTTCACACAGGGAAGAGGCTTTTAAGCTGTTATTTGCAGGTAACACACGTTTTAACCACTATTGCAGTGTGAGTTGTCAAATAAGCTGCATTCTTCAATGTCCCACTGAGATCAACACATTTAAGTCATAACAGCACTCTGGAGTGGATCTTCTTTCATTTCAATGTGATTCCAGTGTCTTTGAACACAAACTGGCGTCTAAACATCAAATAAGTGCAAAACAATGCTTTTACAAGTTTAATGTGGGGAAAAGGCTGTAATAGCTGTTTCACACAGGGAAGAGGCTTTTAAGCTGTTATTTGCAGGTAACACACGTTTTAACCACTATTGCAGTGTGAGTTGTCAAATAAGCTGCATTCTTCAATGTCCCACTGAGATCAACACATTTAAGTCATAAAAGCACTCTGGAGTGGATCTTCTGTCGTTTCAGTGTGATTCCAGTGTCTTTGAACACAAAATGGCGTCTAAATATCAAATGAGTGCAAAACAATGCTTTTACAAGTTTAATGTGGGGAAAAGGCTGTAATAGCTGTTTCACACAGGGAAGAGGCTTTTAAGCTGTTATTTGCAGGTAACACACGTTTTAACCACTATTGCAGTGTGAGTTGTCAAATAAGCTGCATTCTTCAATGTCCCACTGAGATCAACACATTTAAGTCATAAAAGCACTCTGGAGTGGATCTTCTGTCGTTTCAGTGTGATTCCAGTGTCTTTGAACACAAAATGGCGTCTAAACATCAAATAAGTGCAAAACAATGCTTTTACAAGTTTAATGTGGGGAAAAGGCTGTAATAGCTGTTTCACACAGGGAAGAGGCTTTTAAGCTGTTATTTGCAGGTAACACACGTTTTAACCACTATTGCAGTGTGAGTTGTCAAATAAGCTGCATTCTTCAATGTCCCAGTGAGATCAACACATTTAAGTCATAAAAGCACTCTGGAGTGGATCTTCTTTTGTTTCAGTGTGATTCCAGTGTCTTTGAACACAAAATGGCGTCTAAACATCAAATAAGTGCAAAACAATGCTTTTACAAGTTTAATGTGGGCAAAAAGACGGAAACAGCTGTTTATCGCAGGAAAGAGGCTTTTAAGCTGTTATTTGCAGGTAACATGCATTTTAACCACTATTGCAGTGTGAGTTGTCAAATAAGCTGCATTCTTCAATGTCCCACTGAGATCAACACATTTAAGTCATAACAGCACTCTGGAGTGGATCTTCTTTCATTTCAATGTGATTCCAGTGTCTTTGAACACAAACTGGCGTCTAAACATCAAATAAGTGCAAAACAATGCTTTTACAAGTTTAATGTGGGGAAAAGGCTGTAATAGCTGTTTCACACAGGGAAGAGGCTTTTAAGCTGTTATTTGCAGGTAACACACGTTTTAACCACTATTGCAGTGTGAGTTGTCAAATAAGCTGCATTCTTCAATGTCCCACTGAGATCAACACATTTAAGTCATAAAAGCACTCTGGAGTGGATCTTCTGTCGTTTCAGTGTGATTCCAGTGTCTTTGAACACAAAATGGCGTCTAAATATCAAATGAGTGCAAAACAATGCTTTTACAAGTTTAATGTGGGGAAAAGGCTGTAATAGCTGTTTCACACAGGGAAGAGGCTTTTAAGCTGTTATTTGCAGGTAACACACGTTTTAACCACTATTGCAGTGTGAGTTGTCAAATAAGCTGCATTCTTCAATGTCCCACTGAGATCAACACATTTAAGTCATAAAAGCACTCTGGAGTGGATCTTCTGTCGTTTCAGTGTGATTCCAGTGTCTTTGAACACAAAATGGCGTCTAAACATCAAATAAGTGCAAAACAATGCTTTTACAAGTTTAATGTGGGGAAAAGGCTGTAATAGCTGTTTCACACAGGGAAGAGGCTTTTAAGCTGTTATTTGCAGGTAACACACGTTTTAACCACTATTGCAGTGTGAGTTGTCAAATAAGCTGCATTCTTCAATGTCCCAGTGAGATCAACACATTTAAGTCATAAAAGCACTCTGGAGTGGATCTTCTTTTGTTTCAGTGTGATTCCAGTGTCTTTGAACACAAAATGGCGTCTAAACATCAAATAAGTGCAAAACAATGCTTTTACAAGTTTAATGTGGGCAAAAAGACGGAAACAGCTGTTTATCGCAGGAAAGAGGCTTTTAAGCTGTTATTTGCAGGTAACATGCATTTTAACCACTATTGCAGTGTGAGTTGTCAAATAAGCTGCATTCTTCAATGTCCCACTGAGATCAACACATTTAAGTCATAAAAGCACTCTGGAGTGGATCTTCTGTCGTTTCAGTGTGATTCCAGTGTCTTTGAACACAAAATGGCGTCTAAACATCAAATAAGTGCAAAACAATGCTTTTACAAGTTTAATGTGGGCAAAAAGCCGGAAACAGCTGTTTCACGCAGGAAAGAGGCTTTTAAGCTGTTATTTGCAGGTAACACACGTTTTAACCACTATTGCAGTGTGAGTTGTCAAATAAGCTGCATTCTTCAATGTCCCACTGAGATCAACACATTTAAGTCATAAAAGCACTCTGGAGTGGATCTTCTGTCGTTTCAGTGTGATTCCAGTGTCTTTGAACACAAAATGGCGTCTAAACATCAAATAAGTGCAAAACAATGCTTTTACAAGTTTAATGTGGGGAAAAGGCTGTAATAGCTGTTTCACACAGGGAAGAGGCTTTTAAGCTGTTATTTGCAGGTAACATGCATTTTAACCACTATTGCAGTGTCAGTTGTCAAATAAGCTGCATTCTTCAATAGCCCACTGAGATCAACACATTTAAGTCATAAAAGCACTCTGGAGTGGATCTTCTTTTGTTTCAGTGTGATTCCAGTGTCTTTGAACACAAAATGGCGTCTAAACATCAAATAAGTGCAAAACAATGCTTTTACAAGTTTAATGTGGGGAAAAGGCTGTAATAGCTGTTTCACACAGGTAAGAGGCTTTTAAGCTGTTATTTGCAGGTAACACACGTTTTAACCACTATTGCAGTGTGAGTTGTCAAATAAGCTGCATTCTTCGATGTCCCACCGAGATCAACACATTTAAGTCATAACAGCACTCTGGAATGGATCTTCTTTCATTTCAATGTGATTCCAGTGTCTTTGAACACAAAATGGCGTCTAAACATCAAATAAGTGCAAAACAATGCTTTTACAAGTTTAATGTGGGGAAAAGGCTGTAATAGCTGTTTCACACAGGGAAGAGGCTTTTAAGCTGTTATTTGCAGGTAACACACGTTTTAACCACTATTGCAGTGTGAGTTGTCAAATAAGCTGCATTCTTCAATGTCCCACTGAGATCAACACATTTAAGTCATAAAAGCACTCTGGAGTGGATCTTCTGTCGTTTCAGTGTGATTCCAGTGTCTTTGAACACAAAATGGCGTCTAAACATCAAATAAGTGCAAAACAATGCTTTTACAAGTTTAATGTGGGGAAAAGGCTGTAATAGCTGTTTCACACAGGGAAGAGGCTTTTAAGCTGTTATTTGCAGGTAACACACGTTTTAACCACTATTGCAGTGTGAGTTGTCAAATAAGCTGCATTCTTCAATGTCCCACTGAGATCAACACATTTAAGTCATAAAAGCACTCTGGAGTGGATCTTCTGTCGTTTCAGTGTGATTCCAGTGTCTTTGAACACAAAATGGCGTCTAAACATCAAATAAGTGCAAAACAATGCTTTTACAAGTTTAATGTGGGGAAAAGGCTGTAATAGCTGTTTCACACAGGGAAGAGGCTTTTAAGCTGTTATTTGCAGGTAACACACGTTTTAACCACTATTGCAGTGTGAGTTGTCAAATAAGCTGCATTCTTCAATGTCCCACTGAGATCAACACATTTAAGTCATAAAAGCACTCTGGAGTGGATCTTCTGTCGTTTCAGTGTGATTCCAGTGTCTTTGAACACAAAATGGCGTCTAAACATCAAATAAGTGCAAACCAATGCTTTTACAAGTTTAATGTGGGCAAAAAGCCGGAAACAGCTGTTTCACGCAGGAAAGAGGCTTTTAAGCTGTTATTTGCAGGTAACATGCATTTTAACCACTATTGCAGTGTCAGTTGTCAAATAAGCTGCATTCTTCAATATCCCACTGAGATCAACACATTTAAGTCATAAAAGCACTCTGGAGTGGATCTTCTGTCGTTTCAGTGTGATTCCAGTGTCTTTGAACACAAAATGGCGTCTAAACATCAAATAAGTGCAAAACAATGCTTTTACAAGTTTAATGTGGGGAAAAGGCTGTAATAGCTGTTTCACACAGGGAAGAGGCTTTTAAGCTGTTATTTGCAGGTAACACACGTTTTAACCACTATTGCAGTGTGAGTTGTCAAATAAGCTGCATTCTTCGATGTCCCACCGAGATCAACACATTTAAGTCATAACAGCACTCTGGAGTGGATCTTCTTTCATTTCAATGTGATTCCAGTGTCTTTGAACACAAAATGGCGTCTAAACATCAAATAAGTGCAAAACAATGCTTTTACAAGTTTAATGTGGGGAAAAGGCTGTAATAGCTGTTTCACACAGGGAAGAGGCTTTTAAGCTGTTATTTGCAGGTAACACACGTTTTAACCACTATTGCAGTGTGAGTTGTCAAATAAGCTGCATTCTTCGATGTCCCACCGAGATCAACACATTTAAGTCATAACAGCACTCTGGAGTGGATCTTCTTTCATTTCAATGTGATTCCAGTGTCTTTGAACACAAAATGGCGTCTAAACATCAAATAAGTGCAAAACAATGCTTTTACAAGTTTAATGTGGGGAAAAGGCTGTAATAGCTGTTTCACACAGGGAAGAGGCTTTTAAGCTGTTATTTGCAGGTAACACACGTTTTAACCACTATTGCAGTGTGAGTTGTCAAATAAGCTGCATTCTTCAATGTCCCACTGAGATCAACACATTTAAGTCATAAAAGCACTCTGGAGTGGATCTTCTGTCGTTTCAGTGTGATTCCAGTGTCTTTGAACACAAAATGGCGTCTAAACATCAAATAAGTGCAAAACAATGCTTTTACAAGTTTAATGTGGGGAAAAGGCTGTAATAGCTGTTTCACACAGGGAAGAGGCTTTTAAGCTGTTATTTGCAGGTAACACACGTTTTAACCACTATTGCAGTGTGAGTTGTCAAATAAGCTGCATTCTTCAATGTCCCACTGAGATCAACACATTTAAGTCATAAAAGCACTCTGGAGTGGATCTTCTGTCGTTTCAGTGTGATTCCAGTGTCTTTGAACACAAAATGGCGTCTAAACATCAAATAAGTGCAAAACAATGCTTTTACAAGTTTAATGTGGGCAAAAAGCCGGAAACAGCTGTTTCACGCAGGAAAGAGGCTTTTAAGCTGTTATTTGCAGGTAACATGCATTTTAACCACTATTGCAGTGTCAGTTGTCAAATAAGCTGCATTCTTCAATATCCCACTGAGATCAACACATTTAAGTCATAAAAGCACTCTGGAGTGGATCTTCTGTCGTTTCAGTGTGATTCCAGTGTCTTTGAACACAAAATGGCGTCTAAACATCAAATAAGTGCAAAACAATGCTTTTACAAGTTTAATGTGGGGAAAAGGCTGTAATAGCTGTTTCACACAGGGAAGAGGCTTTTAAGCTGTTATTTGCAGGTAACACACGTTTTAACCACTATTGCAGTGTGAGTTGTCAAATAAGCTGCATTCTTCGATGTCCCACCGAGATCAACACATTTAAGTCATAACAGCACTCTGGAGTGGATCTTCTTTCATTTCAATGTGATTCCAGTGTCTTTGAACACAAAATGGCGTCTAAACATCAAATAAGTGCAAAACAATGCTTTTACAAGTTTAATGTGGGGAAAAGGCTGTAATAGCTGTTTCACACAGGGAAGAGGCTTTTAAGCTGTTATTTGCAGGTAACACACGTTTTAACCACTATTGCAGTGTGAGTTGTCAAATAAGCTGCATTCTTCGATGTCCCACCGAGATCAACACATTTAAGTCATAACAGCACTCTGGAGTGGATCTTCTTTCATTTCAATGTGATTCCAGTGTCTTTGAACACAAAATGGCGTCTAAACATCAAATAAGTGCAAAACAATGCTTTTACAAGTTTAATGTGGGGAAAAGGCTGTAATAGCTGTTTCACACAGGGAAGAGGCTTTTAAGCTGTTATTTGCAGGTAACACACGTTTTAACCACTATTGCAGTGTGAGTTGTCAAATAAGCTGCATTCTTCAATGTCCCACTGAGATCAACACATTTAAGTCATAAAAGCACTCTGGAGTGGATCTTCTGTCGTTTCAGTGTGATTCCAGTGTCTTTGAACACAAAATGGCGTCTAAACATCAAATAAGTGCAAAACAATGCTTTTACAAGTTTAATGTGGGGAAAAGGCTGTAATAGCTGTTTCACACAGGGAAGAGGCTTTTAAGCTGTTATTTGCAGGTAACACACGTTTTAACCACTATTGCAGTGTGAGTTGTCAAATAAGCTGCATTCTTCGATGTCCCACCGAGATCAACACATTTAAGTCATAACCGCACTCTGGAGTGGATCTTCTTTCATTTCAATGTGATTCCAGTGTCTTTGAACACAAAATGGCGTCTAAACATCAAATAAGTGCAAAACAATGCTTTTACAAGTTTAATGTGGGGAAAAGGCTGTAATAGCTGTTTCACACAGGGAAGAGGCTTTTAAGCTGTTATTTGCAGGTAACACACGTTTTAACCACTATTGCAGTGTGAGTTGTCAAATAAGCTGCATTCTTCAATGTCCCACTGAGATCAACACATTTAAGTCATAAAAGCACTCTGGAGTGGATCTTCTTTTGTTTCAGTGTGATTCCAGTGTCTTTGAACACAAAATGGCGTCTAAACATCAAATAAGTGCAAAACAATGCTTTTACAAGTTTAATGTGGGGAAAAGGCTGTAATAGCTGTTTCACACAGGGAAGAGGCTTTTAAGCTGTTATTTGCAGGTAACACACGTTTTAACCACTATTGCAGTGTGAGTTGTCAAATAAGCTGCATTCTTCGATGTCCCACCGAGATCAACACATTTAAGTCATAACAGCACTCTGGAGTGGATCTTCTTTCATTTCAATGTGATTCCAGTGTCTTTGAACACAAAATGGCGTCTAAACATCAAATAAGTGCAAAACAATGCTTTTACAAGTTTAATGTGGGGAAAAGGCTGTAATAGCTGTTTCACACAGGGAAGAGGCTTTTAAGCTGTTATTTGCAGGCAACACACGTTTTAACCACTATTGCAGTGTGAGTTGTCAAATAAGCTGCATTCTTCAATGTCCCACTGAGATCAACACATTTAAGTCATAAAAGCACTCTGGAGTGGATCTTCTGTCGTTTCAGTGTGATTCCAGTGTCTTTGAACACAAAATGGCGTCTAAACATCAAATAAGTGCAAAACAATGCTTTTACAAGTTTAATGTGGGGAAAAGGCTGTAATAGCTGTTTCACACAGGGAAGAGGCTTTTAAGCTGTTATTTGCAGGTAACATGCATTTTAACCACTATTGCAGTGTCAGTTGTCAAATAAGCTGCATTCTTCAATATCCCACTGAGATCAACACATTTAAGTCATAAAAGCACTCTGGAGTGGATCTTCTTTTGTTTCAGTGTGATTCCAGTGTCTTTGAACACAAAATGGCGTCTAAACATCAAATAAGTGCAAAACAATGCTTTTACAAGTTTAATGTGGGAAAAGGCTGTAATAGCTGTTTCACACAGGTAAGAGGCTTTTAAGCTGTTATTTGCAGGTAACACACGTTTTAACCACTAATTGCAGTGTGAGTTGTCAAATAAGCTGCATTCTTCGATGTCCCACGAGATCAACACATTTAAGTCATAACAGCACTCTGGAGTGGATCTTCTTTCATTTCAATGTGATTCCAGTGTCTTTGAACACAAAATGGCGTCTAAACATCAAATAAGTGCAAAACAATGCTTTTACAAGTTTAATGTGGGGAAAAGGCTGTAATAGCTGTTTCACACAGGGAAGAGGCTTTTAAGCTGTTATTTGCAGGTAACACACGTTTTAACCACTATTGCAGTGTGAGTTGTCAAATAAGCTGCATTCTTCAATGTCCCACTGAGATCAACACATTTAAGTCATAAAAGCACTCTGGAGTGGATCTTCTTTTGTTTCAGTGTGATTCCAGTGTCTTTGAACACAAAATGGCGTCTAAACATCAAATAAGTGCAAAACAATGCTTTTACAAGTTTAATGTGGGCAAAAAGCCGGAAACAGCTGTTTCACGCAGGAAAGAGGCTTTTAAGCTGTTATTTGCAGGTAACACACGTTTTAACCACTATTGCAGTGTGAGTTGTCAAATAAGCTGCATTCTTCAATGTCCCACTGAGATCAACACATTTAAGTCATAAAAGCACTCTGGAGTGGATCTTCTGTCGTTTCAGTGTGATTCCAGTGTCTTTGAACACAAAATGGCGTCTAAACATCAAATAAGTGCAAAACAATGCTTTTACAAGTTTAATGTGGGGAAAAGGCTGTAATAGCTGTTTCACACAGGGAAGAGGCTTTTAAGCTGTTATTTGCAGGTAACACACGTTTTAACCACTATTGCAGTGTGAGTTGTCAAATAAGCTGCATTCTTCAATGTCCCACTGAGATCAACACATTTAAGTCATAAAAGCACTCTGGAGTGGATCTTCTGTCGTTTCAGTGTGATTCCAGTGTCTTTGAACACAAAATGGCGTCTAAACATCAAATAAGTGCAAAACAATGCTTTTACAAGTTTAATGTGGGGAAAAGGCTGTAATAGCTGTTTCACACAGGGAAGAGGCTTTTAAGCTGTTATTTGCAGGTAACACACGTTTTAACCACTATTGCAGTGTGAGTTGTCAAATAAGCTGCATTCTTCAATGTCCCACTGAGATCAACACATTTAAGTCATAAAAGCACTCTGGAGTGGATCTTCTGTCGTTTCAGTGTGATTCCAGTGTCTTTGAACACAAAATGGCGTCTAAACATCAAATAAGTGCAAAACAATGCTTTTACAAGTTTAATGTGGGCAAAAAGCCGGAAACAGCTGTTTCACGCAGGAAAGAGGCTTTTAAGCTGTTATTTGCAGGTAACATGCATTTTAACCACTATTGCAGTGTCAGTTGTCAAATAAGCTGCATTCTTCAATATCCCACTGAGATCAACACATTTAAGTCATAAAAGCACTCTGGAGTGGATCTTCTGTCGTTTCAGTGTGATTCCAGTGTCTTTGAACACAAAATGGCGTCTAAACATCAAATAAGTGCAAAACAATGCTTTTACAAGTTTAATGTGGGGAAAAGGCTGTAATAGCTGTTTCACACAGGGAAGAGGCTTTTAAGCTGTTATTTGCAGGTAACACACGTTTTAACCACTATTGCAGTGTGAGTTGTCAAATAAGCTGCATTCTTCGATGTCCCACCGAGATCAACACATTTAAGTCATAACAGCACTCTGGAGTGGATCTTCTTTCATTTCAATGTGATTCCAGTGTCTTTGAACACAAAATGGCGTCTAAACATCAAATAAGTGCAAAACAATGCTTTTACAAGTTTAATGTGGGGAAAAGGCTGTAATAGCTGTTTCACACAGGGAAGAGGCTTTTAAGCTGTTATTTGCAGGTAACACACGTTTTAACCACTATTGCAGTGTGAGTTGTCAAATAAGCTGCATTCTTCGATGTCCCACCGAGATCAACACATTTAAGTCATAACAGCACTCTGGAGTGGATCTTCTTTCATTTCAATGTGATTCCAGTGTCTTTGAACACAAAATGGCGTCTAAACATCAAATAAGTGCAAAACAATGCTTTTACAAGTTTAATGTGGGGAAAAGGCTGTAATAGCTGTTTCACACAGGGAAGAGGCTTTTAAGCTGTTATTTGCAGGTAACACACGTTTTAACCACTATTGCAGTGTGAGTTGTCAAATAAGCTGCATTCTTCAATGTCCCACTGAGATCAACACATTTAAGTCATAAAAGCACTCTGGAGTGGATCTTCTGTCGTTTCAGTGTGATTCAGTGTCTTTGAACACAAAATGGCGTCTAAACATCAAATAAGTGCAAAACAATGCTTTTACAAGTTTAATGTGGGGAAAAGGCTGTAATAGCTGTTTCACACAGGGAAGAGGCTTTTAAGCTGTTATTTGCAGGTAACACACGTTTTAACCACTATTGCAGTGTGAGTTGTCAAATAAGCTGCATTCTTCGATGTCCCACCGAGATCAACACATTTAAGTCATAACAGCACTCTGGAGTGGATCTTCTTTCATTTCAATGTGATTCCAGTGTCTTTGAACACAAAATGGCGTCTAAACATCAAATAAGTGCAAAACAATGCTTTTACAAGTTTAATGTGGGGAAAAGGCTGTAATAGCTGTTTCACACAGGGAAGAGGCTTTTAAGCTGTTATTTGCAGGTAACACACGTTTTAACCACTATTGCAGTGTGAGTTGTCAAATAAGCTGCATTCTTCAATGTCCCACTGAGATCAACACATTTAAGTCATAAAAGCACTCTGGAGTGGATCTTCTGTCGTTTCAGTGTGATTCCAGTGTCTTTGAACACAAAATGGCGTCTAAACATCAAATAAGTGCAAAACAATGCTTTTACAAGTTTAATGTGGGGAAAAGGCTGTAATAGCTGTTTCACACAGGGAAGAGGCTTTTAAGCTGTTATTTGCAGGTAACACACGTTTTAACCACTATTGCAGTGTGAGTTGTCAAATAAGCTGCATTCTTCGATGTCCCACCGAGATCAACACATTTAAGTCATAACAGCACTCTGGAGTGGATCTTCTTTCATTTCAATGTGATTCCAGTGTCTTTGAACACAAAATGGCGTCTAAACATCAAATAAGTGCAAAACAATGCTTTTACAAGTTTAATGTGGGGAAAAGGCTGTAATAGCTGTTTCACACAGGGAAGAGGCTTTTAAGCTGTTATTTGCAGGTAACACACGTTTTAACCACTATTGCAGTGTGAGTTGTCAAATAAGCTGCATTCTTCAATGTCCCACTGAGATCAACACATTTAAGTCATAAAAGCACTCTGGAGTGGATCTTCTTTTGTTTCAGTGTGATTCCAGTGTCTTTGAACACAAAATGGCGTCTAAACATCAAATAAGTGCAAAACAATGCTTTTACAAGTTTAATGTGGGGAAAAGGCTGTAATAGCTGTTTCACACAGGGAAGAGGCTTTTAAGCTGTTATTTGCAGGTAACACACGTTTTAACCACTATTGCAGTGTGAGTTGTCAAATAAGCTGCATTCTTCGATGTCCCACCGAGATCAACACATTTAAGTCATAACAGCACTCTGGAGTGGATCTTCTTTCATTTCAATGTGATTCCAGTGTCTTTGAACACAAAATGGCGTCTAAACATCAAATAAGTGCAAAACAATGCTTTTACAAGTTTAATGTGGGGAAAAGGCTGTAATAGCTGTTTCACACAGGGAAGAGGCTTTTAAGCTGTTATTTGCAGGTAACACACGTTTTAACCACTATTGCAGTGTGAGTTGTCAAATAAGCTGCATTCTTCAATGTCCCACTGAGATCAACACATTTAAGTCATAAAAGCACTCTGGAGTGGATCTTCTGTCGTTTCAGTGTGATTCCAGTGTCTTTGAACACAAAATGGCGTCTAAACATCAAATAAGTGCAAAACAATGCTTTTACAAGTTTAATGTGGGGAAAAGGCTGTAATAGCTGTTTCACACAGGGAAGAGGCTTTTAAGCTGTTATTTGCAGGTAACACACGTTTTAACCACTATTGCAGTGTGAGTTGTCAAATAAGCTGCATTCTTCGATGTCCCACCGAGATCAACACATTTAAGTCATAACAGCACTCTGGAGTGGATCTTCTTTCATTTCAATGTGATTCCAGTGTCTTTGAACACAAAATTGCGTCTAAACATCAAATAAGTGCAAAACAATGCTTTTACAAGTTTAATGTGGGGAAAAGGCTGTAATAGCTGTTTCACACAGGGAAGAGGCTTTTAAGCTGTTATTTGCAGGCAACACACGTTTTAACCACTATTGCAGTGTGAGTTGTCAAATAAGCTGCATTCTTCAATGTCCCACTGAGATCAACACATTTAAGTCATAAAAGCACTCTGGAGTGGATCTTCTGTCGTTTCAGTGTGATTCCAGTGTCTTTGAACACAAAATGGCGTCTAAACATCAAATAAGTGCAAAACAATGCTTTTACAAGTTTAATGTGGGGAAAAGGCTGTAATAGCTGTTTCACACAGGGAAGAGGCTTTTAAGCTGTTATTTGCAGGTAACATGCATTTTAACCACTATTGCAGTGTCAGTTGTCAAATAAGCTGCATTCTTCAATATCCCACTGAGATCAACACATTTAAGTCATAAAAGCACTCTGGAGTGGATCTTCTTTTGTTTCAGTGTGATTCCAGTGTCTTTGAACACAAAATGGCGTCTAAACATCAAATAAGTGCAAAACAATGCTTTTACAAGTTTAATGTGGGGAAAAGGCTGTAATAGCTGTTTCACACAGGTAAGAGGCTTTTAAGCTGTTATTTGCAGGTAACACACGTTTTAACCACTATTGCAGTGTGAGTTGTCAAATAAGCTGCATTCTTCGATGTCCCACCGAGATCAACACATTTAAGTCATAACAGCACTCTGGAGTGGATCTTCTTTCATTTCAATGTGATTCCAGTGTCTTTGAACACAAAATGGCGTCTAAACATCAAATAAGTGCAAAACAATGCTTTTACAAGTTTAATGTGGGGAAAAGGCTGTAATAGCTGTTTCACACAGGGAAGAGGCTTTTAAGCTGTTATTTGCAGGTAACACACGTTTTAACCACTATTGCAGTGTGAGTTGTCAAATAAGCTGCATTCTTCAATGTCCCACT
Organism: Eutrigla gurnardus; assembly: GCF_963514095.1. Lineage (NCBI taxonomy): Eukaryota > Metazoa > Chordata > Actinopteri > Perciformes > Triglidae > Eutrigla > Eutrigla gurnardus. Next base: position 18,201 of record NW_028155530.1, read on the forward strand.
GAGATCAACACATTTAAGTCATAAAAGCACTCTGGAGTGGATCTTCTTTTGTTTCAGTGTGATTCCAGTGTCTTTGAACACAAAATGGCGTCTAAACATCAAATAAGTGCAAAACAATGCTTTTACAAGTTTAATGTGGGCAAAAAGCCGGAAACAGCTGTTTCACGCAGGAAAGAGGCTTTTAAGCTGTTATTTGCAGGTAACACACGTTTTAACCACTATTGCAGTGTGAGTTGTCAAATAAGCTGCATTCTTCAATGTCCCACTGAGATCAACACATTTAAGTCATAAAAGCACTCTGGAGTGGATCTTCTGTCGTTTCAGTGTGATTCCAGTGTCTTTGAACACAAAATGGCGTCTAAACATCAAATAAGTGCAAAACAATGCTTTTACAAGTTTAATGTGGGGAAAAGGCTGTAATAGCTGTTTCACACAGGGAAGAGGCTTTTAAGCTGTTATTTGCAGGTAACACACGTTTTAACCACTATTGCAGTGTGAGTTGTCAAATAAGCTGCATTCTTCAATGTCCCACTGAGATCAACACATTTAAGTCATAAAAGCACTCTGGAGTGGATCTTCTGTCGTTTCAGTGTGATTCCAGTGTCTTTGAACACAAAATGGCGTCTAAACATCAAATAAGTGCAAAACAATGCTTTTACAAGTTTAATGTGGGGAAAAGGCTGTAATAGCTGTTTCACACAGGGAAGAGGCTTTTAAGCTGTTATTTGCAGGTAACACACGTTTTAACCACTATTGCAGTGTGAGTTGTCAAATAAGCTGCATTCTTCAATGTCCCACTGAGATCAACACATTTAAGTCATAAAAGCACTCTGGAGTGGATCTTCTGTCGTTTCAGTGTGATTCCAGTGTCTTTGAACACAAAATGGCGTCTAAACATCAAATAAGTGCAAAACAATGCTTTTACAAGTTTAATGTGGGGAAAAGGCTGTAATAGCTGTTTCACACAGGGAAGAGGCTTTTAAGCTGTTATTTGCAGGTAACACACGTTTTAACCACTATTGCAGTGTGAGTTGTCAAATAAGCTGCATTCTTCAATGTCCCACTGAGATCAACACATTTAAGTCATAAAAGCACTCTGGAGTGGATCTTCTGTCGTTTCAGTGTGATTCCAGTGTCTTTGAACACAAAATGGCGTCTAAACATCAAATAAGTGCAAAACAATGCTTTTACAAGTTTAATGTGGGCAAAAAGCCGGAAACAGCTGTTTCACGCAGGAAAGAGGCTTTTAAGCTGTTATTTGCAGGTAACATGCATTTTAACCACTATTGCAGTGTCAGTTGTCAAATAAGCTGCATTCTTCAATATCCCACTGAGATCAACACATTTAAGTCATAAAGCACTCTGGAGTGGATCTTCTGTCGTTTCAGTGTGATTCCAGTGTCTTTGAACACAAAATGGCGTCTAAACATCAAATAAGTGCAAAACAATGCTTTTATAAGTTTAATGTGTGGAAAAGGCTGTAATAGCTGTTTCACACAGGGAAGAGGCTTTTAAGCTGTTATTTGCAGGTAACACACGTTTTAACCACTATTGCAGTGTGAGTTGTCAAATAAGCTGCATTCTTCAATGTCCCACTGAGATCAACACATTTAAGTCATAAAAGCACTCTGGAGTGGATCTTCTTTTGTTTCAGTGTGATTCCAGTGTCTTTGAACACAAAATGGCGTCTAAACATCAAATAAGTGCAAAACAATGCTTTTACAAGTTTAATGTGGGAAAAGGCTGTAATAGCTGTTTCACACAGGGAAGAGGCTTTTAAGCTGTTATTTGCAGGTAACACACGTTTTAACCACTATTGCAGTGTGAGTTGTCAAATAAGCTGCATTCTTCAATGTCCCACCGAGATCAACACATTTAAGTCATAACAGCACTCTGGAGTGGATCTTCTTTCGTTTCAATGTGATTCCAGTGTCTTTGAACACAAAATGGCGTCTAAACATCAAATAAGTGCAAAATAATGCTTTTACAAGTTTAATGTGGGGAAAAGGCTGTAATAGCTGTTTCACACAGGGAAGAGGCTTTTAAGCTGTTATTTGCAGGTAACACACGTTTTAACCACTATTGCAGTGTGAGTTGTCAAATAAGCTGCATTCTTCAATGTCCCACTGAGATCAACACATTTAAGTCATAAAAGCACTCTGGAGTGGATCTTCTTTGTTTCAGTGTGATTCCAGTGTCTTTGAACACAAAATGGCGTCTAAACATCAAATAAGTGCAAAACAATGCTTTTACAAGTTTAATGTGGGGAAAAGGCTGTAATAGCTGTTTCACACAGGGAAGAGGCTTTTAAGCTGTTATTTGCAGGTAACACACGTTTTAACCACTATTGCAGTGTGAGTTGTCAAATAAGCTGCATTCTTCAATGTCCCACTGAGATCAACACATTTAAGTCATAAAAGCACTCTGGAGTGGATCTTCTTTTGTTTCAGTGTGATTCCAGTGTCTTTGAACACAAAATGGCGTCTAAACATCAAATAAGTGCAAAACAATGCTTTTACAAGTTTAATGTGGGGAAAAGGCTGTAATAGCTGTTTCACACAGGGAAGAGGCTTTTAAGCTGTTATTTGCAGGTAACACACGTTTTAACCACTATTGCAGTGTGAGTTGTCAAATAAGCTGCATTCTTCAATGTCCCACTGAGATCAACACATTTAAGTCATAAAAGCACTCTGGAGTGGATCTTCTGTCGTTTCAGTGTGATTCCAGTGTCTTTGAACACAAAATGGCGTCTAAACATCAAATAAGTGCAAAACAATGCTTTTACAAGTTTAATGTGGGGAAAAGGCTGTAATAGCTGTTTCACACAGGGAAGAGGCTTTTAAGCTGTTATTTGCAGGTAACACACGTTTTAACCACTATTGCAGTGTGAGTTGTCAAATAAGCTGCATTCTTCAATGTCCCACTGAGATCAACACATTTAAGTCATAAAAGCACTCTGGAGTGGATCTTCTGTCGTTTCAGTGTGATTCCAGTGTCTTTGAACACAAAATGGCGTCTAAACATCAAATAAGTGCAAAACAATGCTTTTACAAGTTTAATGTGGGGAAAAGGCTGTAATAGCTGTTTCACACAGGGAAGAGGCTTTTAAGCTGTTATTTGCAGGTAACACACGTTTTAACCACTATTGCAGTGTGAGTTGTCAAATAAGCTGCATTCTTCAATGTCCCACTGAGATCAACACATTTAAGTCATAAAAGCACTCTGGAGTGGATCTTCTGTCGTTTCAGTGTGATTCCAGTGTCTTTGAACACAAAATGGCGTCTAAACATCAAATAAGTGCAAAACAATGCTTTTACAAGTTTAATGTGGGCAAAAAGCCGGAAACAGCTGTTTCACGCAGGAAAGAGGCTTTTAAGCTGTTATTTGCAGGTAACATGCATTTTAACCACTATTGCAGTGTCAGTTGTCAAATAAGCTGCATTCTTCAATATCCACTGAGATCAACACATTTAAGTCATAAAAGCACTCTGGAGTGGATCTTCTTTTGTTTCAGTGTGATTCCAGTGTCTTTGAACACAAAATGGCGTCTAAACATCAAATAAGTGCAAAACAATGCTTTTACAAGTTTAATGTGGGAAAAGGCTGTAATAGCTGTTTCACACAGGGAAGAGGCTTTTAAGCTGTTATTTGCAGGTAACACACGTTTTAACCACTATTGCAGTGTGAGTTGTCAAATAAGCTGCATTCTTCAATGTCCCACTGAGATCAACACATTTAAGTCATAAAAGCACTCTGGAGTGGATCTTCTGTCGTTTCAGTGTGATTCCAGTGTCTTTGAACACAAAATGGCGTCTAAACATCAAATAAGTGCAAAACAATTCTTTTACAAGTTTAATGTGGGGAAAAGGCTGTAATAGCTGTTTCACACAGGGAAGAGGCTTTTAAGCTGTTATTTGCAGGTAACACACGTTTTAACCACTATTGCAGTGTGAGTTGTCAAATAAGCTGCATTCTTCAATGTCCCACCGAGATCAACACATTTAAGTCATAACAGCACTCTGGAGTGGATCTTCTTTCGTTTCAATGTGATTCCAGTGTCTTTGAACACAAAATGGCGTCTAAACATCAAATAAGTGCAAAACAATGCTTTTACAAGTTTAATGTGGGGAAAAGGCTGTAATAGCTGTTTCACACAGGGAAGAGGCTTTTAAGCTGTTATTTGCAGGTAACACACGTTTTAACCACTATTGCAGTGTGAGATGTCAAATAAGCTGCATTCTTCAATGTCCCACCGAGATCAACACATTTAAGTCATAACAGCACTCTGGAGTGGATCTTCTTTGCGTTTCAATGTGATTCCAGTGTCTTTGAACACAAAATGGCGTCTAAACATCAAATAAGTGCAAAACAATGCTTTTACAAGTTTAATGTGGGGAAAAGGCTGTAATAGCTGTTTCACACAGGGAAGAGGCTTTTAAGGTGTTATTTGCAGGTAACACACGTTTTAACCACTATTGCAGTGTGAGATGTCAAATAAGCTGCATTCTTCAATGTCCCACCGAGATCAACACATTTAAGTCATAACAGCACTCTGGAGTGGATCTTCTTTGGTTTCAATGTGATTCCAGTGTCTTTGAACACAAAATGGCGTCTAAACATCAAATAAGTGCAAAACAATGCTTTTACAAGTTTAATGTGGGGAAAAGGCTGTAATAGCTGTTTCACACAGGGAAGAGGCTTTTAAGCTGTTATTTGCAGGTAACACACGTTTTAACCACTATTGCAGTGTGAGTTGTCAAATAGCTGCATTCTTCAATGTCCCACCGAGATCAACACATTTAAGTCATAACAGCACTCTGGAGTGGATCTTCTTTCGTTTCAATGTGATTCCAGTGTCTTTGAACACAAAATGGCGTCTAAACATCAAATAAGTGCAAAACAATGCTTTTACAAGTTTAATGTGGGGAAAAGGCTGTAATAGCTGTTTCACACAGGGAAGAGGCTTTTAAGCTGTTATTTGCAGGTAACACACGTTTTAACCACTATTGCAGTGTGAGTTGTCAAATAAGCTGCATTCTTCAATGTCCCACCAAGATCAACACATTTAAGTCATAACAGCACTCTGGAGTGGATCTTCTTTGGTTTCAATGTGATTCCAGTGTCTTTGAACACAAAATGGCGTCTAAACATCAAATAAGTGCAAAACAATGCTTTTACAAGTTTAATGTGGGGGAAAAGGCTGTAATAGCTGTTTCACACAGGGAAGAGGCTTTTAAGCTGTTATTTGCAGGTAACACACGTTTTAACCACTATTGCAGTGTGAGTTGTCAAATAAGCTGCATTCTTCAATGTCCCACCGAGATCAACACATTTAAGTCATAACAGCACTCTGGAGTGGATCTTCTTTGGTTTCAATGTGATTCCAGTGTCTTTGAACACAAAATGGCGTCTAAACATCAAATAAGTGCAAAACAATGCTTTTACAAGTTTAATGTGGGAAAAGGCTGTAATAGGTGTTTCACACAGGGAAGAGGCTTTTAAGCTGTTATTTGCAGGTAACACACGTTTTAACCACTATTGCAGTTGTGAGTTGTCAAATAAGCTGCATTCTTCAATGTCCCACTGAGATCAACACATTTAAGTCATAACAGCACTCTGGAGTGGATCTTCTTTCGTTTCAATGTGATTCCAGTGTCTTTGAACACAAAATGGCGTCTAAACATCAAATAAGTGCAAAACAATGCTTTTACAAGTTTAATGTGGGGAAAAGGCTGTAATAGCTGTTTCACACAGGGAAGAGGCTTTTAAGCTGTTATTTGCAGGTAACACACGTTTTAACCACTATTGCAGTGTGAGTTGTCAAATAAGCTGCATTCTTCAATGTCCCACCAAGATCAACACATTTAAGTCATAACAGCACTCTGGAGTGGATCTTCTTTGGTTTCAATGTGATTCCAGTGTCTTTGAACACAAAATGGCGTCTAAACATCAAATAAGTGCAAAACAATGCTTTTACAAGTTTAATGTGGGGAAAAGGCTGTAATAGCTGTTTCACACAGGGAAGAGGCTTTTAAGCTGTTATTTTGCAGGTAACACACGTTTTAACCACTATTGCAGTGTGAGTTGTCAAATAAGCTGCATTCTTCAATGTCCCACCGAGATCAACACATTTAAGTCATAACAGCACTCTGGAGTGGATCTTCTTTGGTTTCAATGTGATTCCAGTGTCTTTGAACACAAAATGGCGTCTAAACATCAAATAAGTGCAAAACAATGCTTTTACAAGTTTAATGTGGGGAAAAGGCTGTAATAGCTGTTTCACACAGGGAAGAGGCTTTTAAGCTGTTATTTGCAGGTAACACACGTTTTAACCACTATTGCAGTGTGAGTTGTCAAATAAGCTGCATTCTTCAATGTCCCACTGAGATCAACACATTTAAGTCATAACAGCACTCTGGGAGTGGATCTTCTGACGTTTCAGTGTGATTCCAGTGTCTTTGAACACAAAATGGCGTCTAAACATCAAATAAGTGCAAAACAATGCTTTTACAAGTTTAATGTGGGGAAAAAGGCTGTAATAGCTGTTTCACACAGGGAAGAGGCTTTTAAGCTGTTATTTGCAGGTAACACACGTTTTAACCACTATTGCAGTGTGAGTTGTCAAATAAGCTGCATTCTTCAATGTCCCACCGAGATCAACACATTTAAGTCATAACAGCACTCTGGAGTGGATCTTCTTTCGTTTCAATGTGATTCCAGTGTCTTTGAACACAAAATGGCGTCTAAACATCAAATAAGTGCAAAACAATGCTTTTACAAGTTTAATGTGGGGAAAAGGCTGTAATAGCTGTTTCACACAGGGAAGAGGCTTTTAAGCTGTTATTTGCAGGTAACACACGTTTTAACCACTATTACAGTGTGAGTTGTCAAATAAGCTGCATTCTTCAATGTCCCACTGAGATCAACACATTTAGGTCATAAAAGCACTCTGGAGTGGATCTTCTGTCGTTTCAGTGTGATTCCAGTGTCTTTGAACACAAAATGGCGTCTAAACATCAAATAAGTGCAAAACAATGCTTTTACAAGTTTAATGTGGGGAAAAGGCTGTAATAGCTGTTTCACACAGGGAAGAGCTTTTAAGCTGTTATTTGCAGGTAACACACGTTTTAACCACTATTGCAGTGTGAGTTGTCAAATAAGCTGCATTCTTCAATGTCCCACCGAGATCAACACATTTAAGTCATAACAGCACTCTGGAGTGGATCTTCTTTCGTTTCAATGTGATTCCAGTGTCTTTGAACACAAAATGGCGTCTAAACATCAAATAAGTGCAAAACAATGCTTTTACAAGTTTAATGTGGGGAAAAGGCTGTAATAGCTGTTTCACACAGGGAAGAGGCTTTTAAGCTGTTATTTGCAGGTAACACACGTTTTAACCACTATTGCAGTGTGAGTTGTCAAATAAGCTGCATTCTTCAATGTCCCACTGAGATCAACACATTTAGGTCATAAAAGCACTCTGGAGTGGATCTTCTGTCGTTTCAGTGTGATTCCAGTGTCTTTGAACACAAAATGGCGTCTAAACATCAAATAAGTGCAAAACAATGCTTTTACAAGTTTAATGTGGGGAAAAGGCTGTAATAGCTGTTTCACACAGGGAAGAGGCTTTTAAGCTGTTATTTGCAGGTAACACACGTTTTAACCACTATTGCAGTGTGAGTTGTCAAATAAGCTGCATTCTTCAATGTCCCACCGAGATCAACACATTTAAGTCATAACAGCACTCTGGAGTGGATCTTCTTTCGTTTCAATGTGATTCCAGTGTCTTTGAACACAAAATGGCGTCTAAACATCAAATAAGTGCAAAACAATGCTTTTACAAGTTTAATGTGGGGAAAAGGCTGTAATAGCTGTTTCACACAGGGAAGAGGCTTTTAAGCTGTTATTTGCAGGTAACACACGTTTTAACCACTATTGCAGTGTGAGTTGTCAAATAAGCTGCATTCTTCAATGTCCCACCGAGATCAACACATTTAAGTCATAACAGCACTCTGGAGTGGATCTTCTTTCGTTTCAATGTGATTCCAGTGTCTTTGAACACAAATGGCGTCTAAACATCAAATAAGTGCAAAACAATGCTTTTACAAGTTTAATGTGGGGAAAAAGGCTGTAATAGCTGTTTCACACAGGGAAGAGGCTTTTAAGCTGTTATTTGCAGGTAACACACGTTTTAACCACTATTGCAGTGTGAGTAGTCAAATAAGCTGCATTCTTCAATGTCCCACTGAGATCAACACATTTAAGTCATAAATGCACTCCTGGAGTGGATCTTCTGTCGTTTCAGTGTGATTCCAGTGTCTTTGAACACAAAATGGCGTCTAAACATCAAATAAGTGCAAAACAATGCTTTTACAAGTTTAATGTGGGGAAAAGGCTGTAATAGCTGTTTCACACAGGGAAGAGGCTTTTAAGCTGTTATTTGCAGGTAACACACGTTTTAACCACTATTGCAGTGTGAGTTGTCAAATAAGCTGCATTCTTCAATGTCCCACTGAGATCAACACATTTAAGTCATAAAAGCACTCTGGAGTGGATCTTCTGTCGTTTCAGTGTGATTCCAGTGTCTTTGAACACAAAATGGCGTCTAAACATCAAATAAGTGCAAAACAATGCTTTTACAAGTTTAATGTGGGGAAAAGGCTGTAATAGCTGTTTCACACAGGGAAGAGGCTTTTAAGCTGTTATTTGCAGGTAACACACGTTTTAACCACTATTGCAGTGTGAGTTGTCAAATAAGCTGCATTCTTCAATGTCCCACCGAGATCAACACATTTAAGTCATAACAGCACTCTGGAGTGGATCTTCTTTCGTTTCAATGTGATTCCAGTGTCTCTGAACACAAAATGGCGTCTAAACATCAAATAAGTGCAAAACAATGCTTTTACAAGTTTAATGTGGGGAAAAGGCTGTAATAGCTGTTTCACACAGGGAAGAGGCTTTTAAGCTGTTATTTGCAGGTAACACACGTTTTAACCACTATTGCAGTGTGAGTTGTCAAATAAGCTGCATTCTTCAATGTCCCACTGAGATCAACACATTTAGGTCATAAAAGCACTCTGGAGTGGATCTTCTGTCGTTTCAGTGTGATTCCAGTGTCTTTGAACACAAAATGGCGTCTAAACATCAAATAAGTGCAAAACAATGCTTTTACAAGTTTAATGTGGGGAAAAGGCTGTAATAGCTGTTTCACACAGGGAAGAGGCTTTTAAGCTGTTATTTGCAGGTAACACACGTTTTAACCACTATTGCAGTGTGAGTTGTCAAATAAGCTGCATTCTTCAATGTCCCACCGAGATCAACACATTTAAGTCATAACAGCACTCTGGAGTGGATCTTCTTTCGTTTCAATGTGATTCCAGTGTCTTTGAACACAAAATGGCGTCTAAACATCAAATAAGTGCAAAACAATGCTTTTACAAGTTTAATGTGGGGAAAAGGCTGTAATAGCTGTTTCACACAGGGAAGAGGCTTTTAAGCTGTTATTTGCAGGTAACACACGTTTTAACCACTATTGCAGTGTGAGTTGTCAAATAAGCTGCATTCTTCAATGTCCCACTGAGATCAACACATTTAAGTCATAAAAGCACTCTGGAGTGGATCTTCTGTCGTTTCAGTGTGATTCCAGTGTCTTTGAACACAAAATGGCGTCTAAACATCAAATAAGTGCAAAACAATGCTTTTACAAGTTTAATGTGGGGAAAAGGCTGTAATAGCTGTTTCACACAGGGAAGAGGCTTTTAAGCTGTTATTTGCAGGTAACACACGTTTTAACCACTATTGCAGTGTGAGTTGTCAAATAAGCTGCATTCTTCAATGTCCCACCGAGATCAACACATTTAAGTCATAACAGCACTCTGGAGTGGATCTTCTTTCGTTTCAATGTGATTCCAGTGTCTTTGAACACAAAATGGCGTCTAAACATCAAATAAGTGCAAAACAATGCTTTTACAAGTTTAATGTGGGGAAAAGGCTGTAATAGCTGTTTCACACAGGGAAGAGGCTTTTAAGCTGTTATTTGCAGGTAACACACGTTTTAACCACTATTGCAGTGTGAGTTGTCAAATAAGCTGCATTCTTCAATGTCCCACTGAGATCAACACATTTAGGTCATAAAAGCACTCTGGAGTGGATCTTCTGTCGTTTCAGTGTGATTCCAGTGTCTTTGAACACAAAATGGCGTCTAAACATCAAATAAGTGCAAAACAATGCTTTTACAAGTTTAATGTGGGGAAAAGGCTGTAATAGCTGTTTCACACAGGGAAGAGGCTTTTAAGCTGTTATTTGCAGGTAACACACGTTTTAACCACTATTGCAGTGTGAGTTGTCAAATAAGCTGCATTCTTCAATGTCCCACCGAGATCAACACATTTAAGTCATAACAGCACTCTGGAGTGGATCTTCTTTCGTTTCAATGTGATTCCAGTGTCTTTGAACACAAAATGGCGTCTAAACATCAAATAAGTGCAAAACAATGCTTTTACAAGTTTAATGTGGGGAAAAGGCTGTAATAGCTGTTTCACACAGGGAAGAGGCTTTTAAGCTGTTATTTGCAGGTAACACACGTTTTAACCACTATTGCAGTGTGAGTTGTCAAATAAGCTGCATTCTTCAATGTCCCACCGAGATCAACACATTTAAGTCATAACAGCACTCTGGAGTGGATCTTCTTTCGTTTCAATGTGATTCCAGTGTCTTTGAACACAAATGGCGTCTAAACATCAAATAAGTGCAAAACAATGCTTTTACAAGTTTAATGTGGGGAAAAGGCTGTAATAGCTGTTTCACACAGGGAAGAGGCTTTTAAGCTGTTATTTGCAGGTAACACACGTTTTAACCACTATTGCAGTGTGAGTAGTCAAATAAGCTGCATTCTTCAATGTCCCACTGAGATCAACACATTTAAGTCATAAATGCACTCTGGAGTGGATCTTCTGTCGTTTCAGTGTGATTCCAGTGTCTTTGAACACAAAATGGCGTCTAAACATCAAATAAGTGCAAAACAATGCTTTTACAAGTTTAATGTGGGGAAAAGGCTGTAATAGCTGTTTCACACAGGGAAGAGGCTTTTAAGCTGTTATTTGCAGGTAACACACGTTTTAACCACTATTGCAGTGTGAGTTGTCAAATAAGCTGCATTCTTCAATGTCCCACTGAGATCAACACATTTAAGTCATAAAAGCACTCTGGAGTGGATCTTCTGTCGTTTCAGTGTGATTCCAGTGTCTTTGAACACAAAATGGCGTCTAAACATCAAATAAGTGCAAAACAATGCTTTTACAAGTTTAATGTGGGGAAAAGGCTGTAATAGCTGTTTCACACAGGGAAGAGGCTTTTAAGCTGTTATTTGCAGGTAACACACGTTTTAACCACTATTGCAGTGTGAGTTGTCAAATAAGCTGCATTCTTCAATGTCCCACCGAGATCAACACATTTAAGTCATAACAGCACTCTGGAGTGGATCTTCTTTCGTTTCAATGTGATTCCAGTGTCTCTGAACACAAAATGGCGTCTAAACATCAAATAAGTGCAAAACAATGCTTTTACAAGTTTAATGTGGGGAAAAGGCTGTAATAGCTGTTTCACACAGGGAAGAGGCTTTTAAGCTGTTATTTGCAGGTAACACACGTTTTAACCACTATTGCAGTGTGAGTTGTCAAATAAGCTGCATTCTTCAATGTCCCACTGAGATCAACACATTTAGGTCATAAAAGCACTCTGGAGTGGATCTTCTGTCGTTTCAGTGTGATTCCAGTGTCTTTGAACACAAAATGGCGTCTAAACATCAAATAAGTGCAAAACAATGCTTTTACAAGTTTAATGTGGGGAAAAGGCTGTAATAGCTGTTTCACACAGGGAAGAGGCTTTTAAGCTGTTATTTGCAGGTAACACACGTTTTAACCACTATTGCAGTGTGAGTTGTCAAATAAGCTGCATTCTTCAATGTCCCACCGAGATCAACACATTTAAGTCATAACAGCACTCTGGAGTGGATCTTCTTTCGTTTCAATGTGATTCCAGTGTCTTTGAACACAAAATGGCGTCTAAACATCAAATAAGTGCAAAACAATGCTTTTACAAGTTTAATGTGGGGAAAAGGCTGTAATAGCTGTTTCACACAGGGAAGAGGCTTTTAAGCTGTTATTTGCAGGTAACACACGTTTTAACCACTATTGCAGTGTGAGTTGTCAAATAAGCTGCATTCTTCAATGTCCCACTGAGATCAACACATTTAAGTCATAAAAGCACTCTGGAGTGGATCTTCTGTCGTTTCAGTGTGATTCCAGTGTCTTTGAACACAAAATGGCGTCTAAACATCAAATAAGTGCAAAACAATGCTTTTACAAGTTTAATGTGGGGAAAAGGCTGTAATAGCTGTTTCACACAGGGAAGAGGCTTTTAAGCTGTTATTTGCAGGTAACACACTTTTTAACCACTATTGCAGTGTGAGTTGTCAAATAAGCTGCATTCTTCAATGTCCCACCGAGATCAACACATTTAAGTCATAACAGCACTCTGGAGTGGATCTTCTATGGTTTCAATGTGATTCCAGTGTCTTTGAACACAAAATGGCGTCTAAACATCAAATAAGTGCAAAACAATGCTTTTACAAGTTTAATGTGGGGAAAAGGCTGTAATAGCTGTTTCACACAGGGAAGAGGCTTTTAAGCTGTTATTTGCAGGTAACACACGTTTTAACCACTATTGCAGTGTGAGTTGTCAAATAAGCTGCATTCTTCAATGTCCCACTGAGATCAACACATTTAGGTCATAAAAGCACTCTGGAGTGGATCTTCTGTCGTTTCAGTGTGATTCCAGTGTCTTTGAACACAAAATGGCGTCTAAACATCAAATAAGTGCAAAACAATGCTTTTACAAGTTTAATGTGGGGAAAAGGCTGTAATAGCTGTTTCACACAGGGAAGAGGCTTTTAAGCTGTTATTTGCAGGTAACACACGTTTTAACCACTATTGCAGTGTGAGTTGTCAAATAAGCTGCATTCTTCAATGTCCCACCGAGATCAACACATTTAAGTCATAACAGCACTCTGGAGTGGATCTTCTTTCGTTTCAATGTGATTCCAGTGTCTTTGAACACAAAATGGCGTCTAAACATCAAATAAGTGCAAAACAATGCTTTTACAAGTTTAATGTGGGGAAAAGGCTGTAATAGCTGTTTCACACAGGGAAGAGGCTTTTAAGCTGTTATTTGCAGGTAACATGCATTTTAACCACTATTGCAGTGTCAGTTGTCAAATAAGCTGCATTCTTCAATATCCCACTGAGATCAACACATTTAAGTCATAAAAGCACTCTGGAGTGGATCTTCTTTTGTTTCAGTGTGATTCCAGTGTCTTTGAACACAAAATGGCGTCTAAACATCAAATAAGTGCAAAACAATGCTTTTACAAGTTTAATGTGGGGAAAAGGCTGTAATAGCTGTTTCACACAGGGAAGAGGCTTTTAAGCTGTTATTTGCAGGTAACACACGTTTTAACCACTATTGCAGTGTGAGTTGTCAAATAAGCTGCATTCTTCAATGTCCCACTGAGATCAACACATTTAAGTCATAAAAGCACTCTGGAGTGGATCTTCTTTTGTTTCAGTGTGATTCCAGTGTCTTTGAACACAAAATGGCGTCTAAACATCAAATAAGTGCAAAACAATGCTTTTACAAGTTTAATGTGGGCAAAAAGCCGGAAACAGCTGTTTCACGCAGGAAAGAGGCTTTTAAGCTGTTATTTGCAGGTAACATGCATTTTAACCACTATTGCAGTGTCAGTTGTCAAATAAGCTGCATTCTTCAATATCCCACTGAGATCAACACATTTAAGTCATAAAAGCACTCTGGAGTGGATCTTCTTTTGTTTCAGTGTGATTCCAGTGTCTTTGAACACAAAATGGCGTCTAAACATCAAATAAGTGCAAAACAATGCTTTTACAAGTTTAATGTGGGGAAAAGGCTGTAATAGCTGTTTCACACAGGGAAGAGGCTTTTAAGCTGTTATTTGCAGGTAACACACGTTTTAACCACTATTGCAGTGTGAGTTGTCAAATAAGCTGCATTCTTCAATGTCCCACTGAGATCAACACATTTAAGTCATAAAAGCACTCTGGAGTGGATCTTCTGTCGTTTCAGTGTGATTCCAGTGTCTTTGAACACAAAATGGCGTCTAAACAACAAATAAGTGCAAAACAATGCTTTTACAAGTTTAATGTGGGCAAAAAGCAGGAAACAGCTGTTTCACGCAGGAAAGAGGCTTTTAATTTGTTATTTGCAGGTAACATGCATTTTAACCACTATTGCAGTGTCAGTTGTCAAATAAGCTGCATTCTTCAATGTCCCACTGGGATCAACACATTTAAGTCATAAAAGCACTCTGGAGTGGATCTTCTTTTGTTTCAGTGTGATTCCAGTGTCTTTGAACACAAAATGGCGTCTAAACATCAAATAAGTGCAAAACAATGCTTTTACAAGTTTAATGTGGGGAAAAGGCTGTAATAGCTGTTTCACACAGGGAAGAGGCTTTTAAGCTGTTATTTGCAGGTAACACACGTTTTAACCACTATTGCAGTGTGAGTTGTCAAATAAGCTGCATTCTTCAATGTCCCACTGGGATCAACACATTTAAGTCATAAAAGCACTCTGGAGTGGATCTTCTGTCGTTTCAGTGTGATTCCAGTGTCTTTGAACACAAAATGGCGTCTAAACATCAAATAAGTGCAAAACAATGCTTTTACAAGTTTAATGTGGGGAAAAGGCTGTAATAGCTGTTTCACACAGGGAAGAGGCTTTTAAGCTGTTATTTGCAGGTAACAAACGTTTTAACCACTATTGCAGTGTGAGTTGTCAAATAAGCTGCATTCTTCAATGTCCCACCGAGATCAACACATTTAAGTCATAACAGCACTCTGGAGTGGATCTTCTTTCGTTTCAATGTGATTACAGTGTCTTTGAACACAAAATGGCGTCTAAACATCAAATAAGTGCAAAACAATGCTTTTACAAGTTTAATGTGGGGAAAAGGCTGTAATAGCTGTTTCACACAGGGAAGAGGCTTTTAAGCTGTTATTTGCAGGTAACACACGTTTTAACCACTATTGCAGTGTGAGTTGTCAAATAAGCTGCATTCTTCAATGTCCCACTGAGATCAACACATTTAAGTCATAAAAGCACTCTGGAGTGGATCTTCTTTTGTTTCAGTGTGATTCCAGTGTCTTTGAACACAAAATGGCGTCTAAACATCAAATAAGTGCAAAACAATGCTTTTACAAGTTTAATGTGGGCAAAAAGCCGGAAACAGCTGTTTCACGCAGGAAAGAGGCTTTTAAGCTGTTATTTGCAGGTAACATGCATTTTAACCACTATTGCAGTGTCAGTTGTCAAATAAGCTGCATTCTTCAATATCCCACTGAGATCAACACATTTAAGTCATAAAAGCACTCTGGAGTGGATCTTCTTTTGTTTCAGTGTGATTCCAGTGTCTTTGAACACAAAATGGCGTCTAAACATCAAATAAGTGCAAAACAATGCTTTTACAAGTTTAATGTGGGGAAAAGGCTGTAATAGCTGTTTCACACAGGGAAGAGGCTTTTAAGCTGTTATTTGCAGGTAACACACGTTTTAACCACTATTGCAGTGTGAGTTGTCAAATAAGCTGCATTCTTCAATGTCCCACTGAGATCAACACATTTAAGTCATAAAAGCACTCTGGAGTGGATCTTCTGTCGTTTCAGTGTGATTCCAGTGTCTTTGAACACAAAATGGCGTCTAAACAACAAATAAGTGCAAAACAATGCTTTTACAAGTTTAATGTGGGCAAAAAGCCGGAAACAGCTGTTTCACGCAGGAAAGAGGCTTTTAATTTGTTATTTGCAGGTAACATGCATTTTAACCACTATTGCAGTGTCAGTTGTCAAATAAGCTGCATTCTTCAATATCCCACTGAGATCAACACATTTAAGTCATAAAAGCACTCTGGAGTGGATCTTCTTTTGTTTCAGTGTGATTCCAGTGTCTTTGAACACAAAATGGCGTCTAAACATCAAATAAGTGCAAAACAATGCTTTTACAAGTTTAATGTGGGGAAAAGGCTGTAATAGCTGTTTCACACAGGGAAGAGGCTTTTAAGCTGTTATTTGCAGGTAACACACGTTTTAACCACTATTGCAGTGTGAGTTGTCAAATAAGCTGCATTCTTCAATGTCCCACCGAGATCAACACATTTCAGTCATAACAGCACTCTGGAGTGGATCTTCTTTGGTTTCAATGTGATTCCAGTGTCTTTGAACACAAAATGGCGTCTAAACATCAAATAAGTGCAAAACAATGCTTTTACAAGTTTAATGTGGGGAAAAGGCTGTAATAGCTGTTTCACACAGGGAAGAGGCTTTTAAGCTGTTATTTGCAGGTAACACACGTTTTAACCACTATTGCAGTGTGAGTTGTCAAATAAGCTGCATTCTTCAATGTCCCACTGAGATCAACACATTTAAGTCATAAAAGCACTCTGGAGTGGATCTTCTTTTGTTTCAGTGTGATTCCAGTGTCTTTGAACACAAAATGGCGTCTAAACATCAAATAAGTGCAAAACAATGCTTTTACAAGTTTAATGTGGGGAAAAGGCTGTAATAGCTGTTTCACACAGGGAAGAGGCTTTTAAGCTGTTATTTGCAGGTAACACACGTTTTAACCACTATTGCAGTGTGAGTTGTCAAATAAGCTGCATTCTTCAATGTCCCACCGAGATCAACACATTTCAGTCATAACAGCACTCTGGAGTGGATCTTCTTTGGTTTCAATGTGATTCCAGTGTCTTTGAACACAAAATGGCGTCTAAACATCAAATAAGTGCAAAACAATGCTTTTACAAGTTTAATGTGGGGAAAAGGCTGTAATAGCTGTTTCACACAGGGAAGAGGCTTTTAAGCTGTTATTTGCAGGTAACACACGTTTTAACCACTATTGCAGTGTCAGTTGTCAAATAAGCTGCATTCTTCAATATCCCACTGAGATCAACACATTTAAGTCATAAAAGCACTCTGGAGTGGATCTTCTTTTGTTTCAGTGTGATTCCAGTGTCTTTGAACACAAAATGGCGTCTAAACATCAAATAAGTGCAAAACAATGCTTTTACAAGTTTAATGTGGGGAAAAGGCTGTAATAGCTGTTTCACACAGGGAAGAGGCTTTTAAGCTGTTATTTGCAGGTAACACACGTTTTAACCACTATTGCAGTGTGAGTTGTCAAATAAGCTGCATTCTTCAATGTCCCACTGAGATCAACACATTTAAGTCATAAAAGCACTCTGGAGTGGATCTTCTTTTGTTTCAGTGTGATTCCAGTGTCTTTGAACACAAAATGGCGTCTAAACATCAAATAAGTGCAAAACAATGCTTTTACAAGTTTAATGTGGGGAAAAGGCTGTAATAGCTGTTTCACACAGGGAAGAGGCTTTTAAGCTGTTATTTGCAGGTAACACACGTTTTAACCACTATTGCAGTGTGAGTTGTCAAATAAGCTGCATTCTTCAATGTCCCACCGAGATCAACACATTTAAGTCATAACAGCACTCTGGAGTGGATCTTCTTTGGTTTCAATGTGATTCCAGTGTCTTTGAACACAAAATGGCGTCTAAACATCAAATAAGTGCAAAACAATGCTTTTACAAGTTTAATGTGGGGAAAAGGCTGTAGTAGCTGTTTCACACAGGGAAGAGGCTTTTAAGCTGTTATTTGCAGGTAACACACGTTTTAACCACTATTGCAGTGTGAGTTGTCAAATAAGCTGCATTCTTCAATGTCCCACTGAGATCAACACATTTCAGTCATAACAGCACTCTGGAGTGGATCTTCTTTGGTTTCAATGTGATTCCAGTGTCTTTGAACACAAAATGGCGTCTAAACATCAAATAAGTGCAAAACAATGCTTTTACAAGTTTAATGTGGGGAAAAGGCTGTAATAGCTGTTTCACACAGGGAAGAGGCTTTTAAGCTGTTATTTGCAGGTAACACACGTTTTAACCACTATTGCAGTGTGAGTTGTCAAATAAGCTGCATTCTTCAATGTCCCACTGAGATCAACACATTTAAGTCATAAAAGCACTCTGGAGTGGATCTTCTTTTGTTTCAGTGTGATTCCAGTGTCTTTGAACACAAAATGGCGTCTAAACATCAAATAAGTGCAAAACAATGCTTTTACAAGTTTAATGTGGGCAAAAAGCCGGAAACAGCTGTTTCACGCAGGAAAGAGGCTTTTAAGCTGTTATTTGCAGGTAACATGCATTTTAACCACTATTGCAGTGTCAGTTGTCAAATAAGCTGCATTCTTCAATATCCCACTGAGATCAACACATTTAAGTCATAAAAGCACTCTGGAGTGGATCTTCTTTTGTTTCAGTGTGATTCCAGTGTCTTTGAACACAAAATGGCGTCTAAACATCAAATAAGTGCAAAACAATGCTTTTACAAGTTTAATGTGGGGAAAAGGCTGTAATAGCTGTTTCACACAGGGAAGAGGCTTTTAAGCTGTTATTTGCAGGTAACACACGTTTTAACCACTATTGCAGTGTGAGTTGTCAAATAAGCTGCATTCTTCAATGTCCCACTGAGATCAACACATTTAAGTCATAAAAGCACTCTGGAGTGGATCTTCTGTCGTTTCAGTGTGATTCCAGTGTCTTTGAACACAAAATGGCGTCTAAACAACAAATAAGTGCAAAACAATGCTTTTACAAGTTTAATGTGGGCAAAAAGCCGGAAACAGCTGTTTCACGCAGGAAAGAGGCTTTTAATTTGTTATTTGCAGGTAACATGCATTTTAACCACTATTGCAGTGTCAGTTGTCAAATAAGCTGCATTCTTCAATATCCCACTGAGATCAACACATTTAAGTCATAAAAGCACTCTGGAGTGGATCTTCTTTTGTTTCAGTGTGATTCCAGTGTCTTTGAACACAAAATGGCGTCTAAACATCAAATAAGTGCAAAACAATGCTTTTACAAGTTTAATGTGGGGAAAAGGCTGTAATAGCTGTTTCACACAGGGAAGAGGCTTTTAAGCTGTTATTTGCAGGTAACACACGTTTTAACCACTATTGCAGTGTGAGTTGTCAAATAAGCTGCATTCTTCAATGTCCCACCGAGATCAACACATTTCAGTCATAACAGCACTCTGGAGTGGATCTTCTTTGGTTTCAATGTGATTCCAGTGTCTTTGAACACAAAATGGCGTCTAAACATCAAATAAGTGCAAAACAATGCTTTTACAAGTTTAATGTGGGGAAAAGGCTGTAATAGCTGTTTCACACAGGGAAGAGGCTTTTAAGCTGTTATTTGCAGGTAACACACGTTTTAACCACTATTGCAGTGTCAGTTGTCAAATAAGCTGCATTCTTCAATATCCCACTGAGATCAACACATTTAAGTCATAAAAGCACTCTGGAGTGGATCTTCTTTTGTTTCAGTGTGATTCCAGTGTCTTTGAACACAAAATGGCGTCTAAACATCAAATAAGTGCAAAACAATGCTTTTACAAGTTTAATGTGGGGAAAAGGCTGTAATAGCTGTTTCACACAGGGAAGAGGCTTTTAAGCTGTTATTTGCAGGTAACACACGTTTTAACCACTATTGCAGTGTGAGTTGTCAAATAAGCTGCATTCTTCAATGTCCCACTGAGATCAACACATTTAAGTCATAAAAGCACTCTGGAGTGGATCTTCTTTTGTTTCAGTGTGATTCCAGTGTCTTTGAACACAAAATGGCGTCTAAACATCAAATAAGTGCAAAACAATGCTTTTACAAGTTTAATGTGGGGAAAAGGCTGTAATAGCTGTTTCACACAGGGAAGAGGCTTTTAAGCTGTTATTTGCAGGTAACACACGTTTTAACCACTATTGCAGTGTGAGTTGTCAAATAAGCTGCATTCTTCAATGTCCCACCGAGATCAACACATTTAAGTCATAACAGCACTCTGGAGTGGATCTTCTTTGGTTTCAATGTGATTCCAGTGTCTTTGAACACAAAATGGCGTCTAAACATCAAATAAGTGCAAAACAATGCTTTTACAAGTTTAATGTGGGGAAAAGGCTGTAGTAGCTGTTTCACACAGGGAAGAGGCTTTTAAGCTGTTATTTGCAGGTAACACACGTTTTAACCACTATTGCAGTGTGAGTTGTCAAATAAGCTGCATTCTTCAATGTCCCACTGAGATCAACACATTTCAGTCATAACAGCACTCTGGAGTGGATCTTCTTTGGTTTCAATGTGATTCCAGTGTCTTTGAACACAAAATGGCGTCTAAACATCAAATAAGTGCAAAACAATGCTTTTACAAGTTTAATGTGGGGAAAAGGCTGTAGTAGCTGTTTCACACAGGGAAGAGGCTTTTAAGCTGTTATTTGCAGGTAACACACGTTTTAACCACTATTGCAGTGTGAGTTGTCAAATAAGCTGCATTCTTCAATGTCCCACTGAGATCAACACATTTCAGTCATAACAGCACTCTGGAGTGGATCTTCTTTGGTTTCAATGTGATTCCAGTGTCTTTGAACACAAAATGGCGTCTAAACATCAAATAAGTGCAAAACAATGCTTTTACAAGTTTAATGTGGGGAAAAGGCTGTAATAGCTGTTTCACACAGGGAAGAGGCTTTTAAGCTGTTATTTGCAGGTAACACACGTTTTAACCACTATTGCAGTGTCAGTTGTCAAATAAGCTGCATTCTTCAATATCCCACTGCACTGCAAAAACAGCCCTCCTAGAAAGAAGTAAAATATTCTCATATTCAATCAAATTATCTTGCATCAAGCAAAAAAATCTGCCAATGGGGTAAGCTTTTTTTGCTTGACAAGCAATTCTTAAAATAAGCCCAAATTTCTTAGCTCCGAAAGACTAAAATGAGACTTTAAACTAGACAGAAAATCTTAAACTAATCCAAATTCTTCTAAAACAAGCAATGAAAAAAACACTAATTCAAGATTAAATAAATCAAAATTAGAATTTAAGTCTCTTTACTAATTTAAGAAATTACACCTTAATCTGGGATTGATAATGAGCATAAAAGTAGTTAAAATAAGACATAATTTCTTAAAACAGCATAACAAATATAAAAGTGATGTCTTAAATCAAGATACTTGACTTGAAACTTTCTCAGTTCATTTTTTTTTTTTTTTTTTTTTTTTATGGCTGGAGTGCCATGCAAGCCTTTTTTATTTTTTATTATGAGAGAGACAGGGAGATAGAGGGGGAAGACATGCGCGAAGGAGATTGTCGGGCCGGGAGTCGAACCACTGATCTCCGCGTCGAGGCTGAGCCTCCGTACATGGGGCGGCTGCCTTATCCACTGCGCCACCGGCTGAGCCTCCGTACATGGGGCGGCTGCCTTATCCACTGCGCCACCGACCGCCCCAGTTAATTTTTTTTATTAACTTTGCATTGCTCAATTCAACATCCAAAAAAAAAAGGGCACTTCTGCATTCCAGATCCATCATAATCAAACAGATTGAAAAGCCAGTTTTGATTTGAACCTCACTATCAAAATAATAATACATCAGTTATTGTAGCAGCATAGCAACTAAACATCATGTTGCAGCTGGTTTGCAGCATAATATCCCATATGGTTTTCAATCTCACCAAGCAACTGTCCTGTAATGAAAATGAAAATATTAATAATACAAACTTTTGTCCTTGTTTCATGGCATTCTTGAATTGAGATGTTGTGCAAATGGTCTTACTCTTAAAATAAGGCAAATAATCTTGGTGCCCCGCTGGGTTTGATCGTAAAACATTTTTATACTCTTTTTCTGGTTCATTCTAGCTCAAAATTAGCTGGAATATCTTATCAAGAAAAAGTAAGGCATACTTTCTTAAAATGAGATATGTTTTCTAATGCAAAACTTGCTTGACAAGATTAATATTCTTTTTGTACAAAAAATAAGACTTATTTTCTTGATACAAGGCTTTTTTTACTTTCTTGAAATTCCATTTTTGCAGTGTGAGATCAACACATTTAAGTCATAAAAGCACTCTGGAGTGGATCTTCTTTTGTTTCAGTGTGATTCCAGTGTCTTTGAACACAAAATGGCGTCTAAACATCAAATAAGTGCAAAACAATGCTTTTACAAGTTTAATGTGGGGAAAAGGCTGTAATAGCTGTTTCACACAGGGAAGAGGCTTTTAAGCTGTTATTTGCAGGTAACACACGTTTTAACCACTATTGCAGTGTGAGTTGTCAAATAAGCTGCATTCTTCAATGTCCCACTGAGATCAACACATTTAAGTCATAAAAGCACTCTGGAGTGGATCTTCTGTCGTTTCAGTGTGATTCCAGTGTCTTTGAACACAAAATGGCGTCTAAACATCAAATAAGTGCAAAACAATGCTTTTACAAGTTTAATGTGGGGAAAAGGCTGTAATAGCTGTTTCACACAGGGAAGAGGCTTTTAAGCTGTTATTTGCAGGTAACACACGTTTTAACCACTATTGCAGTGTGAGTTGTCAAATAAGCTGCATTCTTCAATGTCCCACCGAGATCAACACATTTAAGTCATAACAGCACTCTGGAGTGGATCTTCTTTGGTTTCAATGTGATTCCAGTGTCTTTGAACACAAAATGGCGTCTAAACATCAAATAAGTGCAAAACAATGCTTTTACAAGTTTAATGTGGGGAAAAGGCTGTAATAGCTGTTTCACACAGGGAAGAGGCTTTTAAGCTGTTATTTGCAGGTAACACACGTTTTAACCACTATTGCAGTGTGAGTTGTCAAATAAGCTGCATTCTTCAATGTCCCACTGAGATCAACACATTTAAGTCATAAAAGCACTCTGGAGTGGATCTTCTGTCGTTTCAGTGTGATTCCAGTGTCTTTGAACACAAAATGGCGTCTAAACATCAAATAAGTGCAAAACAATGCTTTTACAAGTTTAATGTGGGGAAAAGGCTGTAATAGCTGTTTCACACAGGGAAGAGGCTTTTAAGCTGTTATTTGCAGGTAACACACGTTTTAACCACTATTGCAGTGTGAGTTGTCAAATAAGCTGCATTCTTCAATGTCCCACTGAGATCAACACATTTAAGTCATAAAAGCACTCTGGAGTGGATCTTCTTTTGTTTCAGTGTGATTCCAGTGTCTTTGAACACAAAATGGCGTCTAAACATCAAATAAGTGCAAAACAATGCTTTTACAAGTTTAATGTGGGGAAAAGGCTGTAATAGCTGTTTCACACAGGGAAGAGGCTTTTAAGCTGTTATTTGCAGGTAACACACGTTTTAACCACTATTGCAGTGTGAGTTGTCAAATAAGCTGCATTCTTCAATGTCCCACCGAGATCAACACATTTAAGTCATAACAGCACTCTGGAGTGGATCTTCTTTGGTTTCAATGTGATTCCAGTGTCTTTGAACACAAAATGGCGTCTAAACATCAAATAAGTGCAAAACAATGCTTTTACAAGTTTAATGTGGGGAAAAGGCTGTAATAGCTGTTTCACACAGGGAAGAGGCTTTTAAGCTGTTATTTGCAGGTAACACACGTTTTAACCACTATTGCAGTGTGAGTTGTCAAATAAGCTGCATTCTTCAATGTCCCACTGAGATCAACACATTTAAGTCATAAAAGCACTCTGGAGTGGATCTTCTGCCGTTTCAGTGTGATTCCAGTGTCTTTGAACACAAAATGGCGTCTAAACATCAAATAAGTGCAAAACAATGCTTTTACAAGTTTAATGTGGGGAAAAGGCTGTAATAGCTGTTTCACACAGGGAAGAGGCTTTTAAGCTGTTATTTGCAGGTAACACACGTTTTAACCACTATTGCAGTGTGAGTTGTCAAATAAGCTGCATTCTTCAATGTCCCACCGAGATCAACACATTTAAGTCATAACAGCACTCTGGAGTGGATCTTCTTTTGTTTCAGTGTGATTCCAGTGTCTTTGAACACAAAATGGCGTCTAAACATCAAATAAGTGCAAAACAATGCTTTTACAAGTTTAATGTGGGGAAAAGGCTGTAATAGCTGTTTCACACAGGGAAGAGGCTTTTAAGCTGTTATTTGCAGGTAACACACGTTTTAACCACTATTGCAGTGTGAGTTGTCAAATAAGCTGCATTCTTCAATGTCCCACTGGGATCAACACATTTAAGTCATAAAAGCACTCTGGAGTGGATCTTCTGTCGTTTCAGTGTGATTCCAGTGTCTTTGAACACAAAATGGCGTCTAAACATCAAATAAGTGCAAAACAATGCTTTTACAAGTTTAATGTGGGGAAAAGGCTGTAATAGCTGTTTCACACAGGGAAGAGGCTTTTAAGCTGTTATTTGCAGGTAACAAACGTTTTAACCACTATTGCAGTGTGAGTTGTCAAATAAGCTGCATTCTTCAATGTCCCACCGAGATCAACATATTTAAGTCATAACAGCACTCTGGAGTGGATCTTCTTTCGTTTCAATGTGATTCCAGTGTCTTTGAACACAAAATGGCGTCTAAACATCAAATAAGTGCAAAACAATGCTTTTACAAGTTTAATGTGGGGAAAAAGCTGTTTCACACAGGGAAGAGGCTTTTAAGCTGTTATTTGCAGGTAACACACGTTTTAACCACTATTGCAGTGTGAGTTGTCAAATAAGCTGCATTCTTCAATGTCCCACTGAGATCAACACATTTAAGTCATAAAAGCACTCTGGAGTGGATCTTCTTTTGTTTCAGTGTGATTCCAGTGTCTTTGAACACAAAATGGCGTCTAAACATCAAATAAGTGCAAAACAATGCTTTTACAAGTTTAATGTGGGCAAAAAGCCGGAAACAGCTGTTTCACGCAGGAAAGAGGCTTTTAAGCTGTTATTTGCAGGTAACATGCATTTTAACCACTATTGCAGTGTGAGTTGTCAAATAAGCTGCATTCTTCAATGTCCCACCGAGATCAACACATTTCAGTCATAACAGCACTCTGGAGTGGATCTTCTTTGGTTTCAATGTGATTCCAGTGTCTTTGAACACAAAATGGCGTCTAAACATCAAATAAGTGCAAAACAATGCTTTTACAAGTTTAATGTGGGGAAAAGGCTGTAATAGCTGTTTCACACAGGGAAGAGGCTTTTAAGCTGTTATTTGCAGGTAACACACGTTTTAACCACTATTGCAGTGTGAGTTGTCAAATAAGCTGCATTCTTCAATGTCCCACTGAGATCAACACATTTAAGTCATAAAAGCACTCTGGAGTGGATCTTCTTTTGTTTCAGTGTGATTCCAGTGTCTTTGAACACAAAATGGCGTCTAAACATCAAATAAGTGCAAAACAATGCTTTTACAAGTTTAATGTGGGCAAAAAGCCGGAAACAGCTGTTTCACGCAGGAAAGAGGCTTTTAAGTTGTTATTTGCAGGTAACATGCATTTTAACCACTATTGCAGTGTCAGTTGTCAAATAAGCTGCATTCTTCAATATCCCACTGAGATCAACACATTTAAGTCATAAAAGCACTCTGGAGTGGATCTTCTTTTGTTTCAGTGTGATTCCAGTGTCTTTGAACACAAAATGGCGTCTAAACATCAAATAAGTGCAAAACAATGCTTTTACAAGTTTAATGTGGGGAAAAGGCTGTAATAGCTGTTTCACACAGGGAACGGGCTTTTAAGCTGTTATTTGCAGGTAACACACGTTTTAACCACTATTGCAGTGTGAGTTGTCAAATAAGCTGCATTCTTCAATGTCCCACCGAGATCAACACATTTCAGTCATAACAGCACTCTGGAGTGGATCTTCTTTGGTTTCAATGTGATTCCAGTGTCTTTGAACACAAAATGGCGTCTAAACATCAAATAAGTGCAAAACAATGCTTTTACAAGTTTAATGTGGGGAAAAGGCTGTAATAGCTGTTTCACACAGGGAAGAGGCTTTTAAGCTGTTATTTGCAGGTAACACACGTTTTAACCACTATTGCAGTGTCAGTTGTCAAATAAGCTGCATTCTTCAATATCCCACTGAGATCAACACATTTAAGTCATAAAAGCACTCTGGAGTGGATCTTCTTTTGTTTCAGTGTGATTCCAGTGTCTTTGAACACAAAATGGCGTCTAAACATCAAATAAGTGCAAAACAATGCTTTTACAAGTTTAATGTGGGGAAAAGGCTGTAATAGCTGTTTCACACAGGGAAGAGGCTTTTAAGCTGTTATTTGCAGGTAACACACGTTTTAACCACTATTGCAGTGTGAGTTGTCAAATAAGCTGCATTCTTCAATGTCCCACTGAGATCAACACATTTAAGTCATAAAAGCACTCTGGAGTGGATCTTCTTTTGTTTCAGTGTGATTCCAGTGTCTTTGAACACAAAATGGCGTCTAAACATCAAATAAGTGCAAAACAATGCTTTTACAAGTTTAATGTGGGGAAAAGGCTGTAATAGCTGTTTCACACAGGGAAGAGGCTTTTAAGCTGTTATTTGCAGGTAACACACGTTTTAACCACTATTGCAGTGTGAGTTGTCAAATAAGCTGCATTCTTCAATGTCCCACCGAGATCAACACATTTAAGTCATAACAGCACTCTGGAGTGGATCTTCTTTGGTTTCAATGTGATTCCAGTGTCTTTGAACACAAAATGGCGTCTAAACATCAAATAAGTGCAAAACAATGCTTTTACAAGTTTAATGTGGGGAAAAGGCTGTAATAGCTGTTTCACACAGGGAAGAGGCTTTTAAGTTGTTATTTGCAGGTAACACACGTTTTAACCACTATTGCAGTGTGAGTTGTCAAATAAGCTGCATTCTTCAATGTCCCACTGAGATCAACACATTTAAGTCATAAAAGCACTCTGGAGTGGATCTTCTTTTGTTTCAGTGTGATTCCAGTGTCTTTGAACACAAAATGGCGTCTAAACATCAAATAAGTGCAAAACAATGCTTTTACAAGTTTAATGTGGGCAAAAAGCCGGAAACAGCTGTTTCACGCAGGAAAGAGGCTTTTAAGTTGTTATTTGCAGGTAACATGCATTTTAACCACTATTGCAGTGTCAGTTGTCAAATAAGCTGCATTCTTCAATATCCCACTGAGATCAACACATTTAAGTCATAAAAGCACTCTGGAGTGGATCTTCTTTTGTTTCAGTGTGATTCCAGTGTCTTTGAACACAAAATGGCGTCTAAACATCAAATAAGTGCAAAACAATGCTTTTACAAGTTTAATGTGGGGAAAAGGCTGTAATAGCTGTTTCACACAGGGAACGGGCTTTTAAGCTGTTATTTGCAGGTAACACACGTTTTAACCACTATTGCAGTGTGAGTTGTCAAATAAGCTGCATTCTTCAATGTCCCACCGAGATCAACACATTTCAGTCATAACAGCACTCTGGAGTGGATCTTCTTTGGTTTCAATGTGATTCCAGTGTCTTTGAACACAAAATGGCGTCTAAACATCAAATAAGTGCAAAACAATGCTTTTACAAGTTTAATGTGGGGAAAAGGCTGTAATAGCTGTTTCACACAGGGAAGAGGCTTTTAAGCTGTTATTTGCAGGTAACACACGTTTTAACCACTATTGCAGTGTGAGTTGTCAAATAAGCTGCATTCTTCAATGTCCCACTGAGATCAACACATTTAAGTCATAAAAGCACTCTGGAGTGGATCTTCTTTTGTTTCAGTGTGATTCCAGTGTCTTTGAACACAAAATGGCGTCTAAACATCAAATAAGTGCAAAACAATGCTTTTACAAGTTTAATGTGGGGAAAAGGCTGTAATAGCTGTTTCACACAGGGAAGAGGCTTTTAAGCTGTTATTTGCAGGTAACACACGTTTTAACCACTATTGCAGTGTGAGTTGTCAAATAAGCTGCATTCTTCAATGTCCCACCGAGATCAACACATTTCAGTCATAACAGCACTCTGGAGTGGATCTTCTTTGGTTTCAATGTGATTCCAGTGTCTTTGAACACAAAATGGCGTCTAAACATCAAATAAGTGCAAAACAATGCTTTTACAAGTTTAATGTGGGGAAAAGGCTGTAATAGCTGTTTCACACAGGGAAGAGGCTTTTAAGCTGTTATTTGCAGGTAACACACGTTTTAACCACTATTGCAGTGTGAGTTGTCAAATAAGCTGCATTCTTCAATGTCCCACTGAGATCAACACATTTAAGTCATAAAAGCACTCTGGAGTGGATCTTCTTTTGTTTCAGTGTGATTCCAGTGTCTTTGAACACAAAATGGCGTCTAAACATCAAATAAGTGCAAAACAATGCTTTTACAAGTTTAATGTGGGCAAAAAGCCGGAAACAGCTGTTTCACGCAGGAAAGAGGCTTTTAAGTTGTTATTTGCAGGTAACATGCATTTTAACCACTATTGCAGTGTCAGTTGTCAAATAAGCTGCATTCTTCAATATCCCACTGAGATCAACACATTTAAGTCATAAAAGCACTCTGGAGTGGATCTTCTTTTGTTTCAGTGTGATTCCAGTGTCTTTGAACACAAAATGGCGTCTAAACATCAAATAAGTGCAAAACAATGCTTTTACAAGTTTAATGTGGGGAAAAGGCTGTAATAGCTGTTTCACACAGGGAACGGGCTTTTAAGCTGTTATTTGCAGGTAACACACGTTTTAACCACTATTGCAGTGTGAGTTGTCAAATAAGCTGCATTCTTCAATGTCCCACCGAGATCAACACATTTCAGTCATAACAGCACTCTGGAGTGGATCTTCTTTGGTTTCAATGTGATTCCAGTGTCTTTGAACACAAAATGGCGTCTAAACATCAAATAAGTGCAAAACAATGCTTTTACAAGTTTAATGTGGGGAAAAGGCTGTAATAGCTGTTTCACACAGGGAAGAGGCTTTTAAGCTGTTATTTGCAGGTAACACACGTTTTAACCACTATTGCAGTGTGAGTTGTCAAATAAGCTGCATTCTTCAATGTCCCACCGAGATCAACACATTTAAGTCATAACAGCACTCTGGAGTGGATCTTCTTTGGTTTCAATGTGATTCCAGTGTCTTTGAACACAAAATGGCGTCTAAACATCAAATAAGTGCAAAACAATGCTTTTACAAGTTTAATGTGGGGAAAAGGCTGTAATAGCTGTTTCACACAGGGAAGAGGCTTTTAAGCTGTTATTTGCAGGTAACACACGTTTTAACCGCTATTGCAGTGTGAGTTGTCAAATAAGCTGCATTCTTCAATGTCCCACCGAGATCAACACATTTAAGTCATAACAGCACTCTGGAGTGGATCTTCTTTCGTTTCAATGTGATTCCAGTGTCTTTGAACACAAAATGGCGTCTAAACATCAAATAAGTGCAAAACAATGCTTTTACAAGTTTAATGTGGGGAAAAGGCTGTAATAGCTGTTTCACACAGGGAAGAGGCTTTTAAGCTGTTATTTGCAGGTAACACACGTTTTAACCACTATTGCAGTGTGAGTTGTCAAATAAGCTGCATTCTTCAATGTCCCACCGAGATCAACACATTTAAGTCATAACAGCACTCTGGAGTGGATCTTCTTTGGTTTCAATGTGATTCCAGTGTCTTTGAACACAAAATGGCGTCTAAACATCAAATAAGTGCAAAACAATGCTTTTACAAGTTTAATGTGGGCAAAAAGCCGGAAACAGCTGTTTCACGCAGGAAAGAGGCTTTTAAGCTGTTATTTGCAGGTAACATGCATTTTAACCACTATTGCAGTGTCAGTTGTCAAATAAGCTGCATTCTTCAATGTCCCACCGAGATCAACACATTTAAGTCATAACAGCACTCTGGAGTGGATCTTCTTTCGTTTCAATGTGATTCCAGTGTCTTTGAACACAAAATGGCGTCTAAACATCAAATAAGTGCAAAACAATGCTTTTACAAGTTTAATGTGGGGAAAAGGCTGTAATAGCTGTTTCACACAGGGAAGAGGCTTTTAAGCTGTTATTTGCAGGTAACACACGTTTTAACCACTATTGCAGTGTGAGTTGTCAAATAAGCTGCATTCTTCAATGTCCCACCGAGATCAACACATTTAAGTCATAACAGCACTCTGGAGTGGATCTTCTTTTGTTTCAGTGTGATTCCAGAGTGTCTTTGAACACAAAATGGCGTCTAAACATCAAATAAGTGCAAAACAATGCTTTTACAAGTTTAATGTGGGCAAAAAGCCGGAAACAGCTGTTTCACGCAGGAAAGAGGCTTTTAAGCTGTTATTTGCAGGTAACATGCATTTTAACCACTATTGCAGTGTCAGTTGTCAAATAAGCTGCATTCTTCAATATCCCACTGAGATCAACACATTTAAGTCATAAAAGCACTCTGGAGTGGATCTTCTTTTGTTTCAGTGTGATTCCAGTGTCTTTGAACACAAAATGGCGTCTAAACATCAAATAAGTGCAAAACAATGCTTTTACAAGTTTAATGTGGGGAAAAGGCTGTAATAGCTGTTTCACACAGGGAAGAGGCTTTTAAGCTGTTATTTGCAGGTAACACACGTTTTAACCACTATTGCAGTGTGAGTTGTCAAATAAGCTGCATTCTTCAATGTCCCACCGAGATCAACACATTTAAGTCATAACAGCACTCTGGAGTGGATCTTCTTTGGTTTCAATGTGATTCCAGTGTCTTTGAACACAAAATGGCGTCTAAACATCAAATAAGTGCAAAACAATGCTTTTACAAGTTTAATGTGGGCAAAAAGCCGGAAACAGCTGTTTCACGCAGGAAAGAGGCTTTTAAGCTGTTATTTGCAGGTAACATGCATTTTAACCACTATTGCAGTGTGAGTTGTCAAATAAGCTGCATTCTTCAATGTCCCACTGAGATCAACACATTTAAGTCATAAAAGCACTCTGGAGTGGATCTTCTTTTGTTTCAGTGTGATTCCAGTGTCTTTGAACACAAAATGGCGTCTAAACATCAAATAAGTGCAAAACAATGCTTTTACAAGTTTAATGTGGGGAAAAGGCTGTAATAGCTGTTTCACACAGGGAAGAGGCTTTTAAGCTGTTATTTGCAGGTAACACACGTTTTAACCACTATTGCAGTGTGAGTTGTCAAATAAGCTGCATTCTTCAATGTCCCACTGAGATCAACACATTTAAGTCATAAAAGCACTCTGGAGTGGATCTTCTTTTGTTTCAGTGTGATTCCAGTGTCTTTGAACACAAAATGGCGTCTAAACATCAAATAAGTGCAAAACAATGCTTTTACAAGTTTAATGTGGGGAAAAGGCTGTAATAGCTGTTTCACACAGGGAAGAGGCTTTTAAGCTGTTATTTGCAGGTAACACACGTTTTAACCGCTATTGCAGTGTGAGTTGTCAAATAAGCTGCATTCTTCAATGTCCCACCGAGATCAACACATTTAAGTCATAACAGCACTCTGGAGTGGATCTTCTTTCGTTTCAATGTGATTCCAGTGTCTTTGAACACAAAATGGCGTCTAAACATCAAATAAGTGCAAAACAATGCTTTTACAAGTTTAATGTGGGGAAAAGGCTGTAATAGCTGTTTCACACAGGGAAGAGGCTTTTAAGCTGTTATTTGCAGGTAACACACGTTTTAACCACTATTGCAGTGTGAGTTGTCAAATAAGCTGCATTCTTCAATGTCCCACTGAGATCAACACATTTAAGTCATAAAAGCACTCTGGAGTGGATCTTCTTTTGTTTCAGTGTGATTCCAGTGTCTTTGAACACAAAATGGCGTCTAAACATCAAATAAGTGCAAAACAATGCTTTTACAAGTTTAATGTGGGGAAAAGGCTGTAATAGCTGTTTCACACAGGGAAGAGGCTTTTAAGCTGTTATTTGCAGGTAACACACGTTTTAACCACTATTGCAGTGTGAGTTGTCAAATAAGCTGCATTCTTCAATGTCCCACTGAGATCAACACATTTAAGTCATAAAAGCACTCTGGAGTGGATCTTCTGTCGTTTCAGTGTGATTCCAGTGTCTTTGAACACAAAATGGCGTCTAAACATCAAATAAGTGCAAAACAATGCTTTTACAAGTTTAATGTGGGGAAAAGGCTGTAATAGCTGTTTCACACAGGGAAGAGGCTTTTAAGCTGTTATTTGCAGGTAACACACGTTTTAACCACTATTGCAGTGTGAGTTGTCAAATAAGCTGCATTCTTCAATGTCCCACTGGGATCAACACATTTAAGTCATAAAAGCACTCTGGAGTGGATCTTCTGTCGTTTCAGTGTGATTCCAGTGTCTTTGAACACAAAATGGCGTCTAAACATCAAATAAGTGCAAAACAATGCTTTTACAAGTTTAATGTGGGCAAAAAGCCGGAAACAGCTGTTTCACGCAGGAAAGAGGCTTTTAAGCTGTTATTTGCAGGTAACATGCATTTTAACCACTATTGCAGTGTCAGTTGTCAAATAAGCTGCATTCTTCAATATCCCACTGAGATCAACACATTTAAAGGGACTTAGGGCAGGATTTGTGAAAAAATAAACATTCACTTTAAGTCTTTTAATGCTAATGGGTGATGAAGCGTTCAAAACCAAAAAGAATGAGACCACACACATATCTCCCCATTGCCTTGAACAGGCTGTGTGCTGCATAATGTACTGCAATTCGTGGTCCGAATTTCCCGCGCAGTCCGGCGGACGTGACGTCAAATGACGCTGAATGCGCGTACTCGACGGCTTGGAGACCGGAAAAAGACAAGCGCGGTGGATTCAAGTACTGCATGTGTAGCAATGGACTCTGCTTCGGCCGGAAAACGACCCACCAGCACACAAAGTCCACTAAAAAGCAATTCCAAGAAGAAAACGAAGGTTTTATCAGCGGAAAGTCGTGAGTCCAAACGTAGTTATGACCAAAGCCGGGCTGGCACCCGGATAAACATCGGATATGCGTTCGACTCATGGAGGCTGCTTCAATTTGAACTCGGACTGAAAACAGATGCTGACATGGCTAATTTCCTAGTAACCAGGTAAGAATACATTACAGGTCATGTTTACGGCTTGATTTGAAAATCTTATGAGATCACCGAGGACTCGGAATGAGCTAAAGTGCAAAGTAGCGTTAGCTGCTAACATGTAACTTAGTCCAACGCTGTGTAACACTGAATAATTACAGACTGCGCATTGTCCACGGTCCTTTAGTCTGTTTATTTTTTTTGACTTGTGTTGTACCTTCCACACAAGATTGCTCCAGACATTATACATTGCAAAAGTGAAGTTTGTAAAAGTGAAGCGCACAATATTACCGAACGACTGAGACGCGTATTTTCATATTATTATTGTTGCAGGCAAACATTGTATGGCCATAGTTGTTCTGGCCAAAGAGAAAAGACACCAAGGTAGCAAAGTCACAGCCAGCTTGCTGACTCAGACTGTAACTTTTTTAAATATTGCTGTTTTCCAGCTACCAGAAGAAGCAAACTCCTGAAGCAGCTACTCAGGGAAGTAAGGAGATGAGAGCATCAACACCCAGCAAGCGGACAGCTGCTAAAATCTCTCATCGATTATCACCAATCGAACCAGTGTCTGAGGGGTTAGTATGTTTTCAGGAATTTCAATCTTTTCAGAATATAGACAAAACATTGAAAAATATTATAATATAAAATAACATGAATAGCTGACATGTATTTAGCCACACTTCCCAACTACACACACACACCACTGATTACACTGGTGACATTATCTTGACAGGGAAGATATTCTAATGGCTGGAGTTGAGGCAATGGCAGAGGACCAAGCTTTGGATCCTTTGGAAGAAAGGTAAATGTGTTCATGACAAATGTTATTGTACATTTATATTTTAAAATGTATAATCCTGTTTTTACATTACACAAGGGCAGATTTGTGGTATTAATAGAAGCATGGCATTGCTGAGTGATTTTAGGGGAGATGAATTTGGATTTTTAGTAGATGTACCAGTACTAGTCTTTACGTATAATATACATACTTGTGTTGTCTGTAGCTTCAAATCCATGGATCTTGCGATGGATGCTGTTATAGTAGATGAGGAACAAGCAAACAACTTACTCAACAGCGTGTGAGTTGAAAAATCTCCACATCTTGTAATCTACAATGTCTACTTTTTTGCACATTTATGTTTATCTTTTCGTTTTTCGATTACAGAATTGAACTGGATGTAAATGGTTCAAATCCAACGGACAGTGATTACGTGCCACCTATCTGTGTACGGTATGTATCTCTCTGTAGTACATCCTACGATAATCTGTTTGTTTCCTCAAGCTTTTTTTGGGGGGGGGGGGTGAATCAGTCCTGTTGGTAATGAGTTTCATCTGTATTTAACATGTATAGATGTATTATGTTGCTACTCATGTATATATGAATTATATAGATGCATCATAAAGAGACTGCACATTTTTATCCTGTCACACAGAGCTGCTGGTGGTTTACAGAGTGCGATTGATGCTCTACCCATTGTTGGGCTTGATGAATCTGTCATTGACATTCATAACCGTGATGATGAAACGGATGAAGACCTTGAAAACCCTGAGTCTGATGAGGAGACAGACAATGATGTGCCCTCCTTCCCCGGTCCAGAGCAGGTGTCCGTTGAAGATGACCTAGTTGACCAGCCTGCATGCATCGCTTTCAACAGCAGCTTGGCAAGAATGGTCAATTTCCTCCAGTTACCCATCAAGAAATGTTATTATAGGGACGACCAGACGGGTACAGGATGTGATGCCACTCCACCGTTTCAGGTCAAATTCCAGAAAAGGGGAAGTGCAACCATTATCGAGTGGGTGAGTTGACATTCCAAATGTTATCAATTATGTTCTCTACACAAAATTAATCACAAAACACAGAGTTTACACTGGTCAGGTTAGTCTTTGAATGAAAAATAAGGGGAAAATGGGGCCATGGAGGTCTAGAATTTACAGAGGATCACAAAGAGCTAAAATGTAGCCTACAAAGAAATTTGAGTTTGAGCTTGACATCTGACTTTGGATTTACTTGGCAGATAAGCTTCTAAATATGAATGTCATCTGGCTGCCAGACCCCTATAAACAATGAGCTGCTGCTTATATAGACATCCGATTAGATTGACAAATAACACTTATTGCTAATTGTCCTGCTACAAATCACCCAACTCTTTCAATACTGACCTGCACATATCAGTTTGGGGACCCAGTGAAGAGTAGATGTTGCCTTTTGAAATTGTTGATGGGAATCAAAATAAACTGATGCCTTTACATATTGTATTTCCTTATAATACATATTTGCTACTGTGTATTACTGCACCGTCACATAGTGAGTGCACAAGGAATTGAAATACTTTTTATGTAGTGTACAATTTTGAAATGAAAACATGTTTATTTGATTTTATGGACTAAAGTGTATCTTGTGTTTCTTTCTTTTCTAGTTTTGCATTCATGGGCATAAGCTGTGGAAGTGGAACAGCCAGCCTGTCCTGAAGTATTCCATGCAAGGAGGGGACTTCATGGTCGCCACAAACATACTCCTCTCTGGCAATAACTTTTCAAAGATTGCCCTCTTCTTCCGGTATATGAATATCGGCTTAGTATCTACAAAAACATTCTCACTAATGCAGAACCATTACTTCACTGACTCTATAAAAGAGTTTTGGGAGAAGAACAGAGCTGCCGTCATTGACCGCTTGCGTGCAAAGGACAGTGTTGTTGCCCTAGGTAAGTATGGAACTGCATTGTGCAAAACAGCAGCAACATTGTTTATCTTACAAAGTCAATTTGGCAAAACTTATGAGAGAGAAAAAAATGGGCATTTCTTCTCCCTTTCCCTGAGAAATGATTGTTTCCCAGGTATTGTAAGCTATCACTCTATTCAACATATGTCTGGGTAACATAAGTGTACATCTAAAGTAAAAAATAAATGCCAATACACTTCCAGGATATGTAATGGCCCTGGTTTCAGCTACAAAGGTCATAATATATTTGCTTTTATCTATTTCAGCTGATGGAAGGATGGACTCCCCAGGTAAGTCTTCTATTTATCAAATCTCTGATCTGTGTAAACACATTTGCTGCAAGCAAAAATGTTTTCCATATTTTAACAACACATTTATATCTACAGGCCACACCGCCCAGTACTGCACTTATACAACTATGGAAAATGAGTCTAAGGACATCATCAGTGTTGTCACTGTGGACAAGAGACAAACCAACCGTAACAGTGTGATCATGGAGAAGCATGCCTTCATACAGACGTTTGACAGCCTTTTGGAGGACCTAAACATCACCGAGATTGTCACAGACGCACACATGCAGATTGCAGCACTAATGGGTGAGTATATTTACTACAAAAGTTATTAGACACTTACACGACTGGTTATGGAGACTGTCACTTCTCATCTCTGAATAACAATTGGCAAAATTATAACAATGTAATAATCTAATATTGTGAACAAGCCTTACTATGTCTTTGTTTATTTCAGACCCTAAGAAAGGGAGATACAAAGACAAAGGTGTACTACATTCATTGGACATATGGCATGCGGCAAAAAATTTGACCAAGAAACTTCATGCGGTAAATATACTATAAGTGGAATGTTACTGTCTTTACTTTTTGTGAATAACAATGAAAACAGATTTTTTTCTTGTCATTTTTCCTTTTTTGCTTCACAGGCTGGGATTGTAAAGGGTCATTCCATCCTACTTGTGTGGCTGAAGGACATCGTCAACCAATTTTGGTATATTTGCCAGAAAGCCGAACATCGTGATATGTTCAATGTAAGTAGTGTTTTTTCATAAGACACTACAGTACATCAGGGAAGTGTTTTCTCTCTCTGTTGACATCATTTGGACAACACAACAACAATCCATGTTGAAATAATTATTTTTCTGCTCAGATGATTGCTACCCTACATGCTTCTGGTGGTTTTCTGTCACATGACAAATGTTTTTCTTCTCAAAATTGTATTTTGTTGTAGGATATGTGGGTGGGGGTGCTCTATCATGTCACAGGGAAGCATGAATGGACCCGTGGCAAATGTGACCATGGACCACTTGATGAGGCGACCCGTGATAAAGAGCTCATGGTGCCAGGCTCTGCACCACACGAGGCTCTTCAACGAGTCATGTTCAACAGACGCTGGTTGAAGGATGTCGCGAAGTATCTGACCTTTCGGTAAATTAATAACATTGTCTTGTCTGTAAGAATATCTTTTCCATTCTTTCCATTAGCAGAACATCTATAGTATCAATATGAAACCTGACACATTACAAGGTAGCACAGCAGGGAATCATAAAAATATTCTTCTAAAGTTTTAGCTTTGCTTTATATTACAGGTCAACTTCAGAACTTGAGAGTTTCCAGAATTGCATTCTGATGTATGCTGGAAAAAGGTAATTTGATTTTGATTTGATTCATTAGTTTTCTTGTTATAATTACAAAGAATATTTGAAATTAATGAGTTATCCTGGTCCCATACAAATGAAAAGAGATGTTTCAAGCGAGCCCTATGCCCAAGAGAATGGAGTCCTTGCAGATTTTATTTGGTTAAACTCTTTTATCTCTATTGTCCCCCCCCCACACACCCAGGTTTGCCTTCTCTCCTCCTGTCTATGAAGCAAGGTGCCTTCTCGCTGCATTGGACTACAACCACCACAACCACCGACCAGATTACATCGGCCGGAATAATGAGAAATCGTAAGTCTCACATTTTATTGATTGCCTGTGCAATCTTCGAGACAACTGAACATGATCTGTACTACAAAATAACTTGACAAATGGGCTGATTTAGTATAATATGTCACTACATAAATTATTTGGCTGGACTGTTGGTTGACAGGAAAGGAGGGAGACATGCAGTAAATCTTTAAACTGTTGTCTTTTAGATTCAAGAGACTCTACAGCAAGAAGTCGCGCAACTACCATGTCCAAACGGTAAAGGTTGCAAAAGACTACAGCTACATCCCTGAGCTGCAGCGTTGCATCCTAAGGAAACGTATAGATGGAGGGGCGCTCCCAAGAAAAGCAAAACGCTGGCCGGGTGACCCAAGGCATCTTGGAAATCTTGCAGGAGTTGTGCCCCCCCCAACGGCAGAACTGGTCCAGACACAGATTCGCAGAGGACAGGTATGTCATTCACCTACATCCCACATTCATGTCTGATCAATTTCAAATAATGTTTGTTATTGTTTTGCAGGTCAAGTCAAAACATACCTCCTTTGAAATAAAAACCTTTTTAGAAGTCATTCTCACAAGTCATTCTCTGTAAATGCCAGCTGTACTGTAACGTCCAATACTGCAGAAAAGTTTAGATCTTCTGCTCACTATCACCAATTATAATACACTGCTAATTCATTTGAAAGACTGATACTTTTATGTAATGGTCAAACAATCAGCATCAAGCCATTAGTTATATCTGTTCTGCCAGGGTAGAGTTGAAAATAATAAGTACCAGATTTGATTATGGAGCATTGGTATGTGTTCTAACGCTACTGTTCTCTTCTCTCCATAAAGGCCTCAGCTACATGATCCAGAGATGTGAGCAAGAGAAGAGAGAAGACAAGACCGTCTCGTTTGCCAGACATTTATTTTATTATAAACATATAAAAAATAAATACAAAATAAAACTATGTAAATACTGCAAATTTGAAAAATACTGTTTTTCTGTAAACTTTGAAAATAAATATAAAAATATAGAATGTACATAAATGGTTTTTATTTTTGGATGAAATCTTGGCTGAATAATGTTATTTTTTGAGGTATAGTAGAAATTGTCAGTCCGCCACCCTAAATGGAGCTTCCTTGTAACCAGTGTAATTTGCAAAAGGGTCAGGGAATTTTGCCCGGATGCGAATCACACAGCAGCTCGGTATCGGCCTCCGGTTCCCTCTTCCCAGACGCCCATTCTGCCATATTGTAAATTGCCGGTAGGCAGCAAACCGAAACTCTCTATTATCGCTGCCCACATCTTGGCTGTCCTCCAGAGCGAAGATGTCGTTCCACGTCATCCTGACCAGACGCAGTGTACCCTCATCCAGGCAGTACATTTCCAGATGGGCACTCCTGCTCAGACACTGGTCCGGAGCCTGCCGACAGCACAAGTTCTCAATTTGAGTTGGCATGCGTCGGCAGTTCAGGCAGGTGCACCAAGCAGGCTGCCCTCTATCAGGAACATGTGGTCCTGGTGCCTGTTGCCGGAACTCCAGGATGTCCAGCATCACCCCTGGTAGGCGGGTCACCACTGACAGGAGAACGACATCCCTCTCCTCATGGCTCAGATGTTGTAAAGCCGTCTAGAAATTGGTCAAGAAAATATGTTTACATGGTTAGATTCATATTTCAAGTCTGTGTTCTTTTCACTCATTCATTCATATAACAAGATTTTTTTAAACCAAATTACTATAACCAACCTGCATCTCAGCTATACTGGCAGCTCTAAGCTGTGCCAGCCGGACTCTGTCCTCCTCCCTGAGAGCTCCAGTGCGCTGCCTGCCCCGACGCCCTGGTGCTCTGGAAGGAGCTCTGGACCGCGACCTGCTGCCTTCACCCCTTGTCCGTGTCCTTCCTCGACCTTCAGACTGACCTCTTCCTTTCCCTTTTCCTTTCCCTCTGCCGCCTTTGCCTTTACCCCCTGGTCTTGCACTTTCCCATGACTCATCAGAGTCTGGGGCAGGCTGAGGGACATACTCCTCCTCTGAAGTTTCCTCCATGTGTGCCACTCCTTCCAGAGTCAATTCCAAATCCTGAAACAAAAACATTGAGAACAATAATAATAAGAATAACTTTAGTTATCCTCAAAAGGATGTTATGATTTTATTTGATGTTATTTTTTTTCCGGATTCAACTTAGTATAATACCAGTTATGACATATTGACATTTCTGTTTTTCTTGTATTTACTTTGTTTTCATCAGTGCT
Source organism: Eutrigla gurnardus (assembly GCF_963514095.1). Taxonomy (NCBI): domain Eukaryota; kingdom Metazoa; phylum Chordata; class Actinopteri; order Perciformes; family Triglidae; genus Eutrigla; species Eutrigla gurnardus. The sequence goes on from NW_028155530.1 coordinate 58,012, forward strand.
ATTCATACCATTTATATTGTCTTATAATGGAAATGGTTTCACAAATTATCTCAGTGACACTGGCACATAACACTTGGCTTGAGACATTGAATCATACTACTGCTGTTACATGATAATGACTGTACACTTATGTCAGCTTGTTAGCAAGCTTTATCCAATGTTATAAATATTAGCTATGTTGGTAATTACCACAGTCGGAAATTAGCTGCAGCCACAAAGCCAAATGCTCTTCAAATACCATAACGTTGGTGGCAGGCACATTAGCTTCACTCACCAGTCACAAAACAATGGTTATCGCTAGCTCGTTATTCACCGTGGCTGGTGAAGTTTGAACTTTAGTAACCATTTGGCCAGTGTAAGGTAAACGTACTTTACATTACAACTGTCATTTTGCTGAATGAATGTGCTAATGTTGTCAAAGAAACATCCTAAAGTTACACTAAAATAAACACTTGTTTACTTACTTCGTCGCTTGACATGATGCTGTGCAGCCGCGGAGGCATGTGCGGAGGTCTTGTAGTAAACAGTCACGTGAACAGCGAGTAAATAAATAACCGTGTCACAGCATCAGCTGCACTGAAGAGTTCATGCGCGCTCCCGCGCCGGCTTGGCAGATGCCTGCAGTTACCCTAACGGCCGTCGTGTCGCTGTTGAGTCTTATTTCTTGATCCTGCCCTAAGTCCCTTTAAGTCATAAAAGCACTCTGGAGTGGATCTTCTTTTGTTTCAGTGTGATTCCAGTGTCTTTGAACACAAAATGGCGTCTAAACATCAAATAAGTGCAAAACAATGCTTTTACAAGTTTAATGTGGGGAAAAGGCTGTAATAGCTGTTTAACACAGGGAAGAGGCTTTTAAGCTGTTATTTGCAGGTAACACACGTTTTAACCACTATTGCAGTGTGAGTTGTCAAATAAGCTGCATTCTTCAATGTCCCACTGGGATCAACACATTTAAGTCATAAAAGCACTCTGGAGTGGATCTTCTGTCGTTTCAGTGTGATTCCAGTGTCTTTGAACACAAAATGGCGTCTAAACATCAAATAAGTGCAAAACAATGCTTTTACAAGTTTAATGTGGGGAAAAGGCTGTAATAGCTGTTTCACACAGGGAAGAGGCTTTTAAGCTGTTATTTGCAGATAACACACGTTTTAACCACTATTGCAGTGTGAGTTGTCAAATAAGCTGCATTCTTCAATGTCCCACCGAGATCAACACATTTAAGTCATAACAGCACTCTGGAGTGGATCTTCTTTCGTTTCAATGTGATTCCAGTGTCTTTGAACACAAAATGGCGTCTAAACATCAAATAAGTGCAAAACAATGCTTTTACAAGTTTAATGTGGGGAAAAGGCTGTAATAGCTGTTTCACACAGGGAAGAGGCTTTTAAGCTGTTATTTGCAGGTAACACACGTTTTAACCACTATTGCAGTGTGAGTTGTCAAATAAGCTGCATTCTTCAATGTCCCACCGAGATCAACACATTTAAGTCATAACAGCACTCTGGAGTGGATCTTCTTTCGTTTCAATGTGATTCCAGTGTCTTTGAACACAAAATGGCGTCTAAACATCAAATAAGTGCAAAACAATGCTTTTACAAGTTTAATGTGGGGAAAAGGCTGTAATAGCTGTTTCACACAGGGAAGAGGCTTTTAAGCTGTTATTTGCAGGTAACACACGTTTTAACCACTATTGCAGTGTGAGTTGTCAAATAAGCTGCATTCTTCAATGTCCCACTGGGATCAACACATTTGAGTCATAAAAGCACTCTGGAGTGGATCTTCTGTCGTTTCAGTGTGATTCCAGTGTCTTTGAACACAAAATGGCGTCTAAACATCAAATAAGTGCAAAACAATGCTTTTACAAGTTTAATGTGGGGAAAAGGCTGTAATAGCTGTTTCACACAGGGAAGAGGCTTTTAAGCTGTTATTTGCAGGTAACACACGTTTTAACCACTATTGCAGTGTGAGTTGTCAAATAAGCTGCATTCTTCAATGTCCCACTGAGATCAACACATTTAAGTCATAAAAGCACTCTGGAGTGGATCTTCTTTTGTTTCAGTGTGATTCCAGTGTCTTTGAACACAAAATGGCGTCTAAACATCAAATAAGTGCAAAACAATGCTTTTACAAGTTTAATGTGGGGAAAAGGCTGTAATAGCTGTTTCACACAGGGAAGAGGCTTTTAAGCTGTTATTTGCAGGTAACACACGTTTTAACCACTATTGCAGTGTGAGTTGTCAAATAAGCTGCATTCTTCAATGTCCCACTGAGATCAACACATTTAAGTCATAAAAGCACTCTGGAGTGGATCTTCTGTCGTTTCAGTGTGATTCCAGTGTCTTTGAACACAAAATGGCGTCTAAACATCAAATAAGTGCAAAACAATGCTTTTACAAGTTTAATGTGGGGAAAAGGCTGTAATAGCTGTTTCACACAGGGAAGAGGCTTTTAAGCTGTTATTTGCAGGTAACACACGTTTTAACCACTATTGCAGTGTGAGTTGTCAAATAAGCTGCATTCTTCAATGTCCCACCGAGATCAACACATTTAAGTCATAACAGCACTCTGGAGTGGATCTTCTTTCGTTTCAATGTGATTCCAGTGTCTTTGAACACAAAATGGCGTCTAAACATCAAATAAGTGCAAAACAATGCTTTTACAAGTTTAATGTGGGGAAAAGGCTGTAATAGCTGTTTCACACAGGGAAGAGGCTTTTAAGCTGTTATTTGCAGGTAACACACGTTTTAACCACTATTGCAGTGTGAGTTGTCAAATAAGCTGCATTCTTCAATGTCCCACCGAGATCAACACATTTAAGTCATAACAGCACTCTGGAGTGGATCTTCTTTCGTTTCAATGTGATTCCAGTGTCTTTGAACACAAAATGGCGTCTAAACATCAAATAAGTGCAAAACAATGCTTTTACAAGTTTAATGTGGGGAAAAGGCTGTAATAGCTGTTTCACACAGGGAAGAGGCTTTTAAGCTGTTATTTGCAGGTAACACACGTTTTAACCACTATTGCAGTGTGAGTTGTCAAATAAGCTGCATTCTTCAATGTCCCACTGGGATCAACACATTTAAGTCATAAAAGCACTCTGGAGTGGATCTTCTGTCGTTTCAGTGTGATTCCAGTGTCTTTGAACACAAAATGGCGTCTAAACATCAAATAAGTGCAAAACAATGCTTTTACAAGTTTAATGTGGGGAAAAGGCTGTAATAGCTGTTTCACACAGGGAAGAGGCTTTTAAGCTGTTATTTGCAGGTAACACACGTTTTAACCACTATTGCAGTGTGAGTTGTCAAATAAGCTGCATTCTTCAATGTCCCACTGGGATCAACACATTTAAGTCATAAAAGCACTCTGGAGTGGATCTTCTGTCGTTTCAGTGTGATTCCAGTGTCTTTGAACACAAAATGGCGTCTAAACATCAAATAAGTGCAAAACAATGCTTTTACAAGTTTAATGTGGGGAAAAGGCTGTAATAGCTGTTTCACACAGGGAAGAGGCTTTTAAGCTGTTATTTGCAGGTAACACACGTTTTAACCACTATTGCAGTGTGAGTTGTCAAATAAGCTGCATTCTTCAATGTCCCACCGAGATCAACACATTTAAGTCATAACAGCACTCTGGAGTGGATCTTCTTTCGTTTCAATGTGATTCCAGTGTCTTTGAACACAAAATGGCGTCTAAACATCAAATAAGTGCAAAACAATGCTTTTACAAGTTTAATGTGGGGAAAAGGCTGTAATAGCTGTTTCACACAGGGAAGAGGCTTTTAAGCTGTTATTTGCAGGTAACACACGTTTTAACCACTATTGCAGTGTGAGTTGTCAAATAAGCTGCATTCTTCAATGTCCCACTGGGATCAACACATTTAAGTCATAAAAGCACTCTGGAGTGGATCTTCTGTCGTTTCAGTGTGATTCCAGTGTCTTTGAACACAAAATGGCGTCTAAACATCAAATAAGTGCAAAACAATGCTTTTACAAGTTTAATGTGGGGAAAAGGCTGTAATAGCTGTTTCACACAGGGAAGAGGCTTTTAAGCTGTTATTTGCAGGTAACACACGTTTTAACCACTATTGCAGTGTGAGTTGTCAAATAAGCTGCATTCTTCAATGTCCCACTGGGATCAACACATTTAAGTCATAAAAGCACTCTGGAGTGGATCTTCTGTCGTTTCAGTGTGATTCCAGTGTCTTTGAACACAAAATGGCGTCTAAACATCAAATAAGTGCAAAACAATGCTTTTACAAGTTTAATGTGGGGAAAAGGCTGTAATAGCTGTTTCACACAGGGAAGAGGCTTTTAAGCTGTTATTTGCAGGTAACACACGTTTTAACCACTATTGCAGTGTGAGTTGTCAAATAAGCTGCATTCTTCAATGTCCCACTGAGATCAACACATTTAAGTCATAAAAGCACTCTGGAGTGGATCTTCTTTTGTTTCAGTGTGATTCCAGTGTCTTTGAACACAAAATGGCGTCTAAACATCAAATAAGTGCAAAACAATGCTTTTACAAGTTTAATGTGGGCAAAAAGCCGGAAACAGCTGTTTCACGCAGGAAAGAGGCTTTTAAGCTTTATTTGCAGGGAACATGCATTTTAACCACTATTGCAGTGTCAGTTGTCAAATAAGCTGCATTCTTCAATATCCCACTGAGATCAACACATTTAAGTCATAAAAGCACTCTGGAGTGGATCTTCTTTTGTTTCAGTGTGATTCCAGTGTCTTTGAACACAAAATGGCGTCTAAACATCAAATAAGTGCAAAACAATGCTTTTACAAGTTTAATGTGGGGAAAAGGCTGTAATAGCTGTTTCACACAGGGAAGAGGCTTTTAAGCTGTTATTTGCAGGTAACACACGTTTTAACCACTATTGCAGTGTGAGTTGTCAAATAAGCTGCATTCTTCAATGTCCCACTGGGATCAACACATTTAAGTCATAAAAGCACTCTGGAGTGGATCTTCTGTCGTTTCAGTGTGATTCCAGTGTCTTTGAACACAAAATGGCGTCTAAACATCAAATAAGTGCAAAACAATGCTTTTACAAGTTTAATGTGGGGAAAAGGCTGTAATAGCTGTTTCACACAGGGAAGAGGCTTTTAAGCTGTTATTTGCAGGTAACACACGTTTTAACCACTATTGCAGTGTGAGTTGTCAAATAAGCTGCATTCTTCAATGTCCCACTGAGATCAACACATTTAAGTCATAAAAGCACTCTGGAGTGGATCTTCTTTTGTTTCAGTGTGATTCCAGTGTCTTTGAACACAAAATGGCGTCTAAACATCAAATAAGTGCAAAACAATGCTTTTACAAGTTTAATGTGGGGAAAAGGCTGTAATAGCTGTTTCACACAGGGAAGAGGCTTTTAAGCTGTTATTTGCAGGTAACACACGTTTTAACCACTATTGCAGTGTGAGTTGTCAAATAAGCTGCATTCTTCAATGTCCCACTGGGATCAACACATTTAAGTCATAAAAGCACTCTGGAGTGGATCTTCTGTCGTTTCAGTGTGATTCCAGTGTCTTTGAACACAAAATGGCGTCTAAACATCAAATAAGTGCAAAACAATGCTTTTACAAGTTTAATGTGGGGAAAAGGCTGTAATAGCTGTTTCACACAGGGAAGAGGCTTTTAAGCTGTTATTTGCAGGTAACACACACGTTTTAACCACTATTGCAGTGTGAGTTGTCAAATAAGCTGCATTCTTCAATGTCCCACTGAGATCAACACATTTAAGTCATAAAAGCACTCTGGAGTGGATCTTCTTTTGTTTCAGTGTGATTCCAGTGTCTTTGAACACAAAATGGCGTCTAAACATCAAATAAGTGCAAAACAATGCTTTTACAAGTTTAATGTGGGGAAAAAGGCTGTAATAGCTGTTTCACACAGGGAAGAGGCTTTTAAGCTGTTATTTGCAGGTAACACACGTTTTAACCACTATTGCAGTGTGAGTTGTCAAATAAGCTGCATTCTTCAATGTCCCACTGGGATCAACACATTTAAGTCATAAAAGCACTCTGGAGTGGATCTTCTGTCGTTTCAGTGTGATTCCAGTGTCTTTGAACACAAAATGGCGTCTAAACATCAAATAAGTGCAAAACAATGCTTTTACAAGTTTAATGTGGGGAAAAGGCTGTAATAGCTGTTTCACACAGGGAAGAGGCTTTTAAAGCTGTTATTTGCAGGTAACACACGTTTTAACCACTATTGCAGTGTGAGTTGTCAAATAAGCTGCATTCTTCAATGTCCCACTGAGATCAACACATTTAAGTCATAAAAGCACTCTGGAGTGGATCTTCTTTTGTTTCAGTGTGATTCCAGTGTCTTTGAACACAAAAATGGCGTCTAAACATCAAATAAGTGCAAAACAATGCTTTTACAAGTTTAATGTGGGGAAAAGGCTGTAATAGCTGTTTCACACAGGGAAGAGGCTTTTAAGCTGTTATTTGCAGGTAACACACGTTTTAACCACTATTGCAGTGTGAGTTGTCAAATAAGCTGCATTCTTCAATGTCCCACCGAGATCAACACATTTAAGTCATAACAGCACTCTGGAGTGGATCTTCTTTGGTTTCAATGTGATTCCAGTGTCTTTGAACACAAAATGGCGTCTAAACATCAAATAAGTGCAAAACAATGCTTTTACAAGTTTAATGTGGGGAAAAGGCTGTAATAGCTGTTTCACACAGGGAAGAGGCTTTTAAGCTGTTATTTGCAGGTAACACACGTTTTAACCACTATTGCAGTGTGAGTTGTCAAATAAGCTGCATTCTTCAATGTCCCACTGGGATCAACACATTTAAGTCATAAAAGCACGTCTGGAGTGGATCTTCTTTTGTTTCAGTGTGATTCCAGTGTCTTTGAACACAAAATGGCGTCTAAACATCAAATAAGTGCAAAACAATGCTTTTACAAGTTTAATGTGGGCAAAAAGCCGGAAACAGCTGTTTCACGCAGGAAAGAGGCTTTTAAGCTTTATTTGCAGGGAACATGCATTTTTAACCACTATTGCAGTGTCAGTTGTCAAATAAGCTGCATTCTTCAATATCCCACTGAGATCAACACATTTAAGTCATAAAAGCACTCTGGAGTGGATCTTCTTTTGTTTCAGTGTGATTCCAGTGTCTTTGAACACAAAATGGCGTCTAAACATCAAAATAAGTGCAAAACAATGCTTTTACAAGTTTAATGTGGGGAAAAGGCTGTAATAGCTGTTTAAACACAGGGAAGAGGCTTTTAAGCTGTTATTTGCAGGTAACACACGTTTTAACCACTATTGCAGTGTGAGTTGTCAAATAAGCTGCATTCTTCAATGTCCCACTGGGATCAACACATTTAAGTCATAAAAGCACTCTGGAGTGGATCTTCTGTCGTTTCAGTGTGATTCCAGTGTCTTTGAACACAAAATGGCGTCTAAACATCAAATAAGTGTGCAAAACAATGCTTTTACAAGTTTAATGTGGGGAAAAGGCTGTAATAGCTGTTTCACACAGGGAAGAGGCTTTTAAGCTGTTATTTGCAGGTAACACACGTTTTAACCACTATTGCAGTGTGAGTTGTCAAATAAGCTGCATTCTTCAATGTCCCACTGAGATCAACACATTTAAGTCATAAAAGCACTCTGGAGTGGATCTTCTTTTGTTTCAGTGTGATTCCAGTGTCTTTGAACACAAAAATGGCGTCTAAACATCAAATAAGTGCAAAACAATGCTTTTACAAGTTTAATGTGGGGAAAAGGCTGTAATAGCTGTTTAACACAGGGAAGAGGCTTTTAAGCTGTTATTTGCAGGTAACACACGTTTTAACCACTATTGCAGTGTGAGTTGTCAAATAAGCCTGCATTCTTCAATGTCCCACTGGGATCAACACATTTAAGTCATAAAAGCACTCTGGAGTGGATCTTCTTTTGTTTCAGTGTGATTCCAGTGTCTTTGAACACAAAATGGCGTCTAAACATCAAATAAGTGCAAAACAATGCTTTTACAAGTTTAATGTGGGGAAAAGGCTGTAATAGCTGTTTCACACAGGGAAGAGGCTTTTAAGCTGTTATTTGCAGGTAACACACGTTTTAACCACTATTGCAGTGTGAGTTGTCAAATAAGCTGCATTCTTCAATGTCCCACCGAGATCAACACATTTAAGTCATAACAGCACTCTGGAGTGGATCTTCTTTCGTTTCAATGTGATTCCAGTGTCTTTGAACACAAAATGGCGTCTAAACATCAAATAAGTGCAAAACAATGCTTTTACAAGTTTAATGTGGGGAAAAGGCTGTAATAGCTGTTTCACACAGGGAAGAGGCTTTTAAGCTGTTATTTGCAGGTAACACCACGTTAACCACTATTGCAGTGTGAGTTGTCAAATAAGCTGCATTCTTCAATGTCCCACTGAGATCAACACATTTTAAGTCATAAAAGCACCTCTGGAGTGGATCTTCTGTCGTTTCAGTGTGATTCCAGTGTCTTTGAACACAAAATGGCGTCTAAAACATCAAATAAGTGCAAAACAATGCTTTTACAAGTTTAATGTGGGGAAAAGGCTGTAATAGCTGTTTCACCACAGGGAAGAGGCTTTTAAGCTGTTATTTGCAGGTAACACACGTTTTAACCACTATTGCAGTGTGAGTTGTCAAATAAGCTGCATTCTTCAATGTCCCACCGAGATCAACACATTTAAGTCATAACAGCACTCTGGAGTGGATCTTCTTTCGTTTCAATGTGATTCCAGTGTCTTTGAACACAAAATGGCGTCTAAACATCAAATAAGTGCAAAACAATGCTTTTACAAGTTTAATGTGGGGAAAAGGCTGTAATAGCTGTTTCACAGAGGGAAGAGGCTTTTAAGCTGTTATTTGCAGGTAACACACGTTTTAACCACTATTGCAGTGTGAGTTGTCAAATAAGCTGCATTCTTCAATGTCCCACTGGGATCAACACATTAAGTCATAAAAGCACTCTGGAGTGGATCTTCTGTCGTTTCAGTGTGATTCCAGTGTCTTTGAACACAAAATGGCGTCTAAACATCAAATAAGTGCAAAAACAATGCTTTTACAAGTTTAATGTGGGGAAAAGGCTGTAATAGCTGTTTCACACAGGGAAGAGGCTTTTAAGCTGTTATTTGCAGGTAACACACGTTTTAACCACTATTGCAGTGTGAGTTGTCAAATAAGCTGCATTCTTCAATGTCCCACTGAGATCAACACATTTAAGTCATAAAAGCACTCTGGAGTGGATCTTCTTTTGTTTCAGTGTGATTCCAGTGTCTTTGAACACAAAATGGCGTCTAAACATCAAATAAGTGCAAAACAATGCTTTTACAAGTTTAATGTGGGGAAAAGGCTGTAATAGCTGTTTCACACAGGGAAGAGGCTTTTAAGCTGTTATTTGCAGGTAACACACGTTTTAACCACTATTGCAGTGTGAGTTGTCAAATAAGCTGCATTCTTCAATGTCCCACCGAGATCAACACATTTAAGTCATAACAGCACTCTGGAGTGGATCTTCTTTGGTTTCAATGTGATTCCAGTGTCTTTGAACACAAAATGGCGTCTAAACATCAAATAAGTGCAAAACAATGCTTTTACAAGTTTAATGTGGGGAAAAGGCTGTAATAGCTGTTTCACACAGGGAAGAGGCTTTTAAGCTGTTAATTTGCAGGTAACACACGTTTTAACCACTATTGCAGTGTGAGTTGTCAAATACGCTGCATTCTTCAATGTCCCACCGAGATCAACACATTTAAGTCATAAAAGCACTCTGGAGTGGATCTTCTTTTGTTTCAGTGTGATTCCAGTGTCTTTGAACACAAAATGGCGTCTAAACATCAAATAAGTGCAAAAACAATGCTTTTACAAGTTTAATGTGGGCAAAAAGCCGGAAACAGCTGTTTCACGCAGGAAAGAGGCTTTTAAGCTGTTATTTGTAGGTAACATGCATTTTAACCACTATTGCAGTGTCAGTTGTCAAATAAGCTGCATTCTTCAATATCCCACTGAGATCAACACATTTAAGTCATAAAAGCACTCTGGAGTGGATCTTCTTTTGTTTCAGTGTGATTCCAGTGTCTTTGAACACAAAATGGCGTCTAAACATCAAATAAGTGCAAAACAATGCTTTTACAAGTTTAATGTGGGGAAAAAGGCTGTAATAGCTGTTTCACACAGGGAAGAGGCTTTTAAGCTGTTATTTGCAGGTAACACACGTTTTAACCACTATTGCAGTGTGAGTTGTCAAATAAGCTGCATTCTTCAATGTCCCACCGAGATCAACACATTTAAGTCATAACAGCACTCTGGAGTGGATCTTCTTTCGTTTCAATGTGATTCCAGTGTCTTTGAACACAAAATGGCGTCTAAACATCAAATAAGTGCAAAACAATGCTTTTACAAGTTTAATGTGGGGAAAAGGCTGTAATAGCTATTTCACACAGGAAGAGGCTTTTAAGCTGTTATTTGCAGGTAACACACGTTTTAACCACTATTGCAGTGTGAGTTGTCAAATAAGCTGCATTCTTCAATGTCCCACCGAGATCAACACATTTAAGTCATAACAGCACTCTGGAGTGGATCTTCTTTCGTTTCAATGTGATTCCAGTGTCTTTGAACACAAAATGGCGTCTAAACATCAAATAAGTGCAAAACAATGCTTTTACAAGTTTAATGTGGGGAAAAGGC
>NW_028155529.1:0-1000 GCF_963514095.1 Eutrigla gurnardus
AAAAAAACAAAACGTTTAAATGTTTAAGTTACATTTTCAGAGTTTTAAGCATGTTTTGATGATTATCGGGATAATATCGTGAATCGCAATTATTTTGGCCGTAATTACGAGCTTTGTCTGTTTGTGATGCCACAAACACAAAAAGCAACAAAACTACGTAGCTATGTTTAAAAAGAAAAGACGGTTTGTCTTGAAAATGACGATGAAATTTAACTTTGTGGTTCTCGTCGTCATATTTTTTAGGAGTCACATCAGTTTTGGTTCAGTTGTCCAAAGCACCGATGCTGTTGCTACGGTAACCTGCAGCCGATTTTTACAGTGGTGGTTAAACTAGTGACCTGAACTCTGTGTGTGTGTGTGTGTGTGTGTGTGTGTGTGTTGGTGTCTATAGAAGGTAAAATTGAGATAAATGGTGGAAGAGCTGGGTGGCCACAGAGGCCTCTGATATAAACTCCAGCTGTCTACTCTGCTTACAGCTGTGTGTGTGTGTGTGTGTGTGTGGGTGTGTGTGTGTGTGTGTAGATACCACCGTACCTGAACATGTAGAGTGTGTTTCTTTTATAATATGTGTTTAGTTTAATTACAAGTGTGCTTCTCTGTGGAAATATGTATTTTCATGCTCGTCTCTGTCTGAGCAGAAGTACTGTGTGTGTGTGTGTGTGTGCGTGTGTTTGAACTGTGTGTGTGTGTGTGTTTGAACTGTGTGTGTGTGTGTTTGTACTGTGTGTGTGTGTGTGTTTGCAAGTAAGAGTGGTTGTAAACTAAAAGAGACAGATGTACCAGAGAGCTTGCCCGCCGCAGCCTCGCTCACTTTCCCTCTCTCTAACACACACACACACACACACACACAACTACTCCCTGGTGTGTGTGTGTGTGTGTGTATGTGTGTGTGTGTGTGCATGCAGAGAGGAACTAAGTGTTTGCTGTTGAGAAAGCAGAGCAGCAGTTTGGTTCTTGTTTACTTGCCGTCAGATAAAACGATCCGTTATCATCCGGAGGA
>NW_028155528.1:0-25145 GCF_963514095.1 Eutrigla gurnardus
GCTGCATTCTTCAATGTCCCACCGAGATCAACACATTTAAGTCATAACAGTGGATCTCTTTCGTTTCAATGTGATTCCAGTGTCTTTGAACACAAAATGGCGTCTAAACATCAAATAAGTGCAAAACAATGCTTTTACAAGTTTAATGTGGTGAAAAGGCTGTAATAGCTGTTCACGCAGGGAAGAGGCTTTTAAGCTGTTATTTGCAGGTAACACACGTTTTACCCACTATTGCTGTGTCAGTTGTCAAATAAGCTGCATTCTTCAATGTCCCACCGAGATCAACACATTTAAGTCATAAAAGCACTCTGGAGTGGATCTGCTTTCGTTTCAATGTGATTCCAGTGTCTTTGAACACAAAATGGCGTCTAAACATCAAATAAGTGCAAAACAATGCTTTTACAAGTTTAATGTGGTGAAAAGGCTGTAATAGCTGTTTCACGCAGGGAAGAGGCTTTTAAGCTGTTATTTGCAGGTAACACACGTTTTAACCACTATTGCTGTGTCAGTTGTCAAATAAGCTGCATTCTTCAATGTCCCACCGAGATCAACACATTTAAGTCATAACAGCACTCTGGAGTGGATCTGCTTTCGTTTCAATGTGATTCCAGTGTCTTTGAACACAAAATGGCGTCTAAACATCAAATAAGTGCAAAACAATGCTTTTACAAGTTTAATGTGGTGAAAAGGCTGTAATAGCTGTTCACGCAGGGAAGAGGCTTTTAAGCTGTTATTTGCAGGTAACACACATTTTAACCACTATTGCTGTGTCAGTTGTCAAATAAGCTGCATTCTTCAATGTCCCACCGAGATCAACACATTTAAGTCATAACAGTGGATCTTCTTTCGTTTCAATGTGATTCCAGTGTCTTTGAACACAAAATGGCGTCTAAACATCAAATAAGTGCAAAACAATGCTTTTACAAGTTTAATGTGGTGAAAAGGCTGTAATAGCTGTTTCACGCAGGGAAGAGGCTTTTAAGCTGTTATTTGCAGGTAACACACGTTTTAACCACTATTGCTGTGTCAGTTGTCAAATAAGCTGCATTCTTCAATGTCCCACCGAGATCAACACATTTAAGTCATAACAGCACTCTGGAGTGGATCTGCTTTCGTTTCAATGTGATTCCAGTGTCTTTGAACACAAAATGGCGTCTAAACATCAAATAAGTGCAAAACAATGCTTTTACAAGTTTAATGTGGTGAAAAGGCTGTAATAGCTGTTCACGCAGGGAAGAGGCTTTTAAGCTGTTATTTGCAGGTAACACACATTTTAACCACTATTGCTGTGTCAGTTGTCAAATAAGCTGCATTCTTCAATGTCCCACCGAGATCAACACATTTAAGTCATAACAGTGGATCTTCTTTCGTTTCAATGTGATTCCAGTGTCTTTGAACACAAAATGGCGTCTAAACATCAAATTAAGTGCAAAACAATGCTTTTACAAGTTTAATGTGGTGAAAAGGCTGTAATAGCTGTTCACGCAGGGAAGAGGCTTTTAAGCTGTTATTTGCAGGTAACACACATTTTAACCACTATTGCTGTGTCAGTTGTCAAATAAGCTGCATTCTTCAATGTCCCACCGAGATCAACACATTTAAGTCATAACAGTGGATCTTCTTTCGTTTCAATGTGATTCCAGTGTCTTTGAACACAAAATGGCGTCTAAACATCAAATAAGTGCAAAACAATGCTTTTACAAGTTTAATGTGGTGAAAAGGCTGTAATAGCTGTTTCACGCAGGGAAGAGGCTTTTAAGCTGTTATTTGCAGGTAACACACGTTTTAACCACTATTGCTGTGTCAGTTGTCAAATAAGCTGCATTCTTCAATGTCCCACCGAGATCAACACATTTAAGTCATAACAGCACTCTGGAGTGGATCTGCTTTCGTTTCAATGTGATTCCAGTGTCTTTGAACACAAAATGGCGTCTAAACATCAAATAAGTGCAAAACAATGCTTTTACAAGTTTAATGTGGTGAAAAGGCTGTAATAGCTGTTCACGCAGGGAAGAGGCTTTTAAGCTGTTATTTGCAGGTAACACACATTTTAACCACTATTGCTGTGTCAGTTGTCAAATAAGCTGCATTCTTCAATGTCCCACCGAGATCAACACATTTAAGTCATAACAGTGGATCTTCTTTCGTTTCAATGTGATTCCAGTGTCTTTGAACACAAAATGGCGTCTAAACATCAAATAAGTGCAAAACAATGCTTTTACAAGTTTAATGTGGTGAAAAGGCTGTAATAGCTGTTCACGCAGGGAAGAGGCTTTTAAGCTGTTATTTGCAGGTAACACACGTTTTACCCACTATTGCTGTGTCAGTTGTCAAATAAGCTGCATTCTTCAATGTCCCACCGAGATCAACACATTTAAGTCATAAAAGCACTCTGGAGTGGATCTGCTTTCGTTTCAATGTGATTCCAGTGTCTTTGAACACAAAATGGCGTCTAAACATCAAATAAGTGCAAAACAATGCTTTTACAAGTTTAATGTGGTGAAAAGGCTGTAATAGCTGTTTCACGCAGGGAAGAGGCTTTTAAGCTGTTATTTGCAGGTAACACACGTTTTAACCACTATTGCTGTGTCAGTTGTCAAATAAGCTGCATTCTTCAATGTCCCACCGAGATCAACACATTTAAGTCATAACAGCACTCTGGAGTGGATCTGCTTTCGTTTCAATGTGATTCCAGTGTCTTTGAACACAAAATGGCGTCTAAACATCAAATAAGTGCAAAACAATGCTTTTACAAGTTTAATGTGGTGAAAAGGCTGTAATAGCTGTTCACGCAGGGAAGAGGCTTTTAAGCTGTTATTTGCAGGTAACACACATTTTAACCACTATTGCTGTGTCAGTTGTCAAATAAGCTGCATTCTTCAATGTCCCACCGAGATCAACACATTTAAGTCATAACAGTGGATCTTCTTTCGTTTCAATGTGATTCCAGTGTCTTTGAACACAAAATGGCGTCTAAACATCAAATAAGTGCAAAACAATGCTTTTACAAGTTTAATGTGGTGAAAAGGCTGTAATAGCTGTTTCACGCAGGGAAGAGGCTTTTAAGCTGTTATTTGCAGGTAACACACGTTTTAACCACTATTGCTGTGTCAGTTGTCAAATAAGCTGCATTCTTCAATGTCCCACCGAGATCAACACATTTAAGTCATAACAGCACTCTGGAGTGGATCTGCTTTCGTTTCAATGTGATTCCAGTGTCTTTGAACACAAAATGGCGTCTAAACATCAAATAAGTGCAAAACAATGCTTTTACAAGTTTAATGTGGTGAAAAGGCTGTAATAGCTGTTCACGCAGGGAAGAGGCTTTTAAGCTGTTATTTGCAGGTAACACACATTTTAACCACTATTGCTGTGTCAGTTGTCAAATAAGCTGCATTCTTCAATGTCCCACCGAGATCAACACATTTAAGTCATAACAGTGGATCTTCTTTCGTTTCAATGTGATTCCAGTGTCTTTGAACACAAAATGGCGTCTAAACATCAAATAAGTGCAAAACAATGCTTTTACAAGTTTAATGTGGTGAAAAGGCTGTAATAGCTGTTCACGCAGGGAAGAGGCTTTTAAGCTGTTATTTGCAGGTAACACACATTTTAACCACTATTGCTGTGTCAGTTGTCAAATAAGCTGCATTCTTCAATGTCCCACCGAGATCAACACATTTAAGTCATAACAGTGGATCTTCTTTCGTTTCAATGTGATTCCAGTGTCTTTGAACACAAAATGGCGTCTAAACATCAAATAAGTGCAAAACAATGCTTTTACAAGTTTAATGTGGTGAAAAGGCTGTAATAGCTGTTTCACGCAGGGAAGAGGCTTTTAAGCTGTTATTTGCAGGTAACACACGTTTTAACCACTATTGCTGTGTCAGTTGTCAAATAAGCTGCATTCTTCAATGTCCCACCGAGATCAACACATTTAAGTCATAACAGCACTCTGGAGTGGATCTGCTTTCGTTTCAATGTGATTCCAGTGTCTTTGAACACAAAATGGCGTCTAAACATCAAATAAGTGCAAAACAATGCTTTTACAAGTTTAATGTGGTGAAAAGGCTGTAATAGCTGTTCACGCAGGGAAGAGGCTTTTAAGCTGTTATTTGCAGGTAACACACATTTTAACCACTATTGCTGTGTCAGTTGTCAAATAAGCTGCATTCTTCAATGTCCCACCGAGATCAACACATTTAAGTCATAACAGTGGATCTTCTTTCGTTTCAATGTGATTCCAGTGTCTTTGAACACAAAATGGCGTCTAAACATCAAATAAGTGCAAAACAATGCTTTTACAAGTTTAATGTGGTGAAAAGGCTGTAATAGCTGTTTCACGCAGGGAAGAGGCTTTTAAGCTGTTATTTGCAGGTAACACACGTTTTAACCACTATTGCTGTGTCAGTTGTCAAATAAGCTGCATTCTTCAATGTCCCACCGAGATCAACACATTTAAGTCATAACAGCACTCTGGAGTGGATCTGCTTTCGTTTCAATGTGATTCCAGTGTCTTTGAACACAAAATGGCGTCTAAACATCAAATAAGTGCAAAACAATGCTTTTACAAGTTTAATGTGGTGAAAAGGCTGTAATAGCTGTTCATGCAGGGAAGAGGCTTTTAAGCTGTTATTTGCAGGTAACACACATTTTAACCACTATTGCTGTGTCAGTTGTCAAATAAGCTGCATTCTTCAATGTCCCACCGAGATCAACACATTTAAGTCATAACAGTGGATCTTCTTTCGTTTCAATGTGATTCCAGTGTCTTTGAACACAAAATGGCGTCTAAACATCAAATAAGTGCAAAACAATGCTTTTACAAGTTTAATGTGGTGAAAAGGCTGTAATAGCTGTTTCACGCAGGGAAGAGGCTTTTAAGCTGTTATTTGCAGGTAACACACGTTTTAACCACTATTGCTGTGTCAGTTGTCAAATAAGCTGCATTCTTCAATGTCCCACCGAGATCAACACATTTAAGTCATAACAGCACTCTGGAGTGGATCTGCTTTCGTTTCAATGTGATTCCAGTGTCTTTGAACACAAAATGGCGTCTAAACATCAAATAAGTGCAAAACAATGCTTTTACAAGTTTAATGTAGTGAAAAGGCTGTAATAGCTGTTCACGCAGGGAAGAGGCTTTTAAGCTGTTATTTGCAGGTAACACACGTTTTAACCACTATTGCTGTGTCAGTTGTCAAATAAGCTGCATTCTTCAATGTCCCACCGAGATCAACACATTTAAGTCATAAAAGCACTCTGGAGTGGATCTGCTTTCGTTTCAATGTGATTCCAGTGTCTTTGAACACAAAATGGCGTCTAAACATCAAATAAGTGCAAAACAATGCTTTTACAAGTTTAATGTGGTGAAAAGGCTGTAATAGCTGTTCACGCAGGGAAGAGGCTTTTAAGCTGTTATTTGCAGGTAACACACATTTTAACCACTATTGCTGTGTCAGTTGTCAAATAAGCTGCATTCTTCAATGTCCCACCGAGATCAACACATTTAAGTCATAACAGTGGATCTTCTTTCGTTTCAATGTGATTCCAGTGTCTTTGAACACAAAATGGCGTCTAAACATCAAATAAGTGCAAAACAATGCTTTTACAAGTTTAATGTGGTGAAAAGGCTGTAATAGCTGTTTCACGCAGGGAAGAGGCTTTTAAGCTGTTATTTGCAGGTAACACACGTTTTAACCACTATTGCTGTGTCAGTTGTCAAATAAGCTGCATTCTTCAATGTCCCACCGAGATCAACACATTTAAGTCATAACAGCACTCTGGAGTGGATCTGCTTTCGTTTCAATGTGATTCCAGTGTCTTTGAACACAAAATGGCGTCTAAACATCAAATAAGTGCAAAACAATGCTTTTACAAGTTTAATGTGGTGAAAAGGCTGTAATAGCTGTTCACGCAGGGAAGAGGCTTTTAAGCTGTTATTTGCAGGTAACACACGTTTTAACCACTATTGCTGTGTCAGTTGTCAAATAAGCTGCATTCTTCAATGTCCCACCGAGATCAACACATTTAAGTCATAACAGCACTCTGGAGTGGATCTGCTTTCGTTTCAATGTGATTCCAGTGTCTTTGAACACAAAATGGCGTCTAAACATCAAATAAGTGCAAAACAATGCTTTTACAAGTTTAATGTGGTGAAAAGGCTGTAATAGCTGTTTCACGCAGGGAAGAGGCTTTTAAGCTGTTATTTGCAGGTAACACACGTTTTAACCACTATTGCTGTGTCAGTTGTCAAATAAGCTGCATTCTTCAATGTCCCACCGAGATCAACACATTTAAGTCATAACAGCACTCTGGAGTGGATCTGCTTTCGTTTCAATGTGATTCCAGTGTCTTTGAACACAAAATGGCGTCTAAACACCAAATAAGTGCAAAACAATGCTTTTACAAGTTTAATGTGGTGAAAAGGCTGTAATAGCTGTTCACGCAGGGAAGAGGCTTTTAAGCTGTTATTTGCAGGTAACACACATTTTAACCACTATTGCTGTGTCAGTTGTCAAATAAGCTGCATTCTTCAATGTCCCACCGAGATCAACACATTTAAGTCATAACAGTGGATCTTCTTTCGTTTCAATGTGATTCCAGTGTCTTTGAACACAAAATGGCGTCTAAACATCAAATAAGTGCAAAACAATGCTTTTACAAGTTTAATGTGGTGAAAAGGCTGTAATAGCTGTTTCACGCAGGGAAGAGGCTTTTAAGCTGTTATTTGCAGGTAACACACGTTTTAACCACTATTGCTGTGTCAGTTGTCAAATAAGCTGCATTCTTCAATGTCCCACCGAGATCAACACATTTAAGTCATAACAGCACTCTGGAGTGGATCTGCTTTCGTTTCAATGTGATTCCAGTGTCTTTGAACACAAAATGGCGTCTAAACACCAAATAAGTGCAAAACAATGCTTTTACAAGTTTAATGTGGTGAAAAGGCTGTAATAGCTGTTCACGCAGGGAAGAGGCTTTTAAGCTGTTATTTGCAGGTAACACACGTTTTACCCACTATTGCTGTGTCAGTTGTCAAATAAGCTGCATTCTTCAATGTCCCACCGAGATCAACACATTTAAGTCATAACAGCACTCTGGAGTGGATTTGCTTTCGTTTCAATGTGATTCCAGTGTCTTTGAACACAAAATGGCGTCTAAACATCAAATAAGTGCAAAACAATGCTTTTACAAGTTTAATGTGGTGAAAAGGCTGTAATAGCTGTTTCACGCAGGGAAGAGGCTTTTAAGCTGTTATTTGCAGGTAACACACGTTTTAACCACTATTGCTGTGTCAGTTGTCAAATAAGCTGCATTCTTCAATGTCCCACCGAGATCAACACATTTAAGTCATAACAGCACTCTGGAGTGGATCTGCTTTCGTTTCAATGTGATTCCAGTGTCTTTGAACACAAAATGGCGTCTAAACACCAAATAAGTGCAAAACAATGCTTTTACAAGTTTAATGTGGTGAAAAGGCTGTAATAGCTGTTCACGCAGGGAAGAGGCTTTTAAGCTGTTATTTGCAGGTAACACACGTTTTACCCACTATTGCTGTGTCAGTTGTCAAATAAGCTGCATTCTTCAATGTCCCACCGAGATCAACACATTTAAGTCATAACAGCACTCTGGAGTGGATTTGCTTTCGTTTCAATGTGATTCCAGTATCTTTGAACACAAAATGGCGTCTAAACATCAAATAAGTGCAAAACAATGCTTTTACAAGTTTAATGTGGTAAAAAGGCTGTAATAGCTGTTCACGCAGGGAAGAGGCTTTTAAGCTGTTATTTGCAGGTAACACACATTTTAACCACTATTGCTGTGTCAGTTGTCAAATAAGCTGCATTCTTCAATGTCCCACCAAGATCAACACATTTAAGTCATAACAGCACTCTGGAGTGGATCTGCTTTCGTTTCAATGTGATTCCAGTGTCTTTGAACACAAAATGGCGTCTAAACATCAAATAAGTGCAAAACAATGCTTTTACAAGTTTAATGTGGTGAAAAGGCTGTAATAGCTGTTCACGCAGGGAAGAGGCTTTTAAGCTGTTATTTGCAGGTAACACACATTTTAACCACTATTGCTGTGTCAGTTGTCAAATAAGCTGCATTCTTCAATGTCCCACCGAGATCAACACATTTAAGTCATAACAGCACTCTGGAGTGGATTTGCTTTCGTTTCAATGTGATTCCAGTGTCTTTGAACACAAAATGGCGTCTAAACATCAAATAAGTGCAAAACAATGCTTTTACAAGTTTAATGTGGTGAAAAGGCTGTAATAGCTGTTTCACGCAGGGAAGAGGCTTTTAAGCTGTTATTTGCAGGTAACACACGTTTTAACCACTATTGCTGTGTCAGTTGTCAAATAAGCTGCATTCTTCAATGTCCCACCGAGATCAACACATTTAAGTCATAACAGCACTCTGGAGTGGATCTGCTTTCGTTTCAATGTGATTCCAGTGTCTTTGAACACAAAATGGCGTCTAAACACCAAATAAGTGCAAAACAATGCTTTTACAAGTTTAATGTGGTGAAAAGGCTGTAATAGCTGTTCACGCAGGGAAGAGGCTTTTAAGCTGTTATTTGCAGGTAACACACGTTTTACCCACTATTGCTGTGTCAGTTGTCAAATAAGCTGCATTCTTCAATGTCCCACCGAGATCAACACATTTAAGTCATAACAGCACTCTGGAGTGGATTTGCTTTCGTTTCAATGTGATTCCAGTATCTTTGAACACAAAATGGCGTCTAAACATCAAATAAGTGCAAAACAATGCTTTTACAAGTTTAATGTGGTAAAAAGGCTGTAATAGCTGTTCACGCAGGGAAGAGGCTTTTAAGCTGTTATTTGCAGGTAACACACATTTTAACCACTATTGCTGTGTCAGTTGTCAAATAAGCTGCATTCTTCAATGTCCCACCAAGATCAACACATTTAAGTCATAACAGCACTCTGGAGTGGATCTGCTTTCGTTTCAATGTGATTCCAGTGTCTTTGAACACAAAATGGCGTCTAAACATCAAATAAGTGCAAAACAATGCTTTTACAAGTTTAATGTGGTGAAAAGGCTGTAATAGCTGTTCACGCAGGGAAGAGGCTTTTAAGCTGTTATTTGCAGGTAACACACATTTTAACCACTATTGCTGTGTCAGTTGTCAAATAAGCTGCATTCTTCAATGTCCCACCGAGATCAACACATTTAAGTCATAACAGTGGATCTTCTTTCGTTTCAATGTGATTCCAGTGTCTTTGAACACAAAATGGCGTCTAAACATCAAATAAGTGCAAAACAATGCTTTTACAAGTTTAATGTGGTGAAAAGGCTGTAATAGCTGTTTCACGCAGGGAAGAGGCTTTTAAGCTGTTATTTGCAGGTAACACACGTTTTAACCACTATTGCTGTGTCAGTTGTCAAATAAGCTGCATTCTTCAATGTCCCACCGAGATCAACACATTTAAGTCATAACAGCACTCTGGAGTGGATCTGCTTTCGTTTCAATGTGATTCCAGTGTCTTTGAACACAAAATGGCGTCTAAACATCAAATAAGTGCAAAACAATGCTTTTACAAGTTTAATGTGGTGAAAAGGCTGTAATAGCTGTTTCACGCAGGGAAGAGGCTTTTAAGCTGTTATTTGCAGGTAACACACGTTTTAACCACTATTGCTGTGTCAGTTGTCAAATAAGCTGCATTCTTCAATGTCCCACCGAGATCAACACATTTAAGTCATAACAGTGGATCTTCTTTCGTTTCAATGTGATTCCAGTGTCTTTGAACACAAAATGGCGTCTAAACATCAAATAAGTGCAAAACAATGCTTTTACAAGTTTAATGTGGTGAAAAGGCTGTAATAGCTGTTTCACGCAGGGAAGAGGCTTTTAAGCTGTTATTTGCAGGTAACACACGTTTTAACCACTATTGCTGTGTCAGTTGTCAAATAAGCTGCATTCTTCAATGCCCCACCGAGATCAACACATTTAAGTCATAACAGCACTCTGGAGTGGATCTGCTTTCGTTTCAATGTGATTCCAGTGTCTTTGAACACAAAATGGCGTCTAAACACCAAATAAGTGCAAAACAATGCTTTTACAAGTTTAATGTGGTGAAAAGGCTGTAATAGCTGTTCACGCAGGGAAGAGGCTTTTAAGCTGTTATTTGCAGGTAACACACATTTTAACCACTATTGCTGTGTCAGTTGTCAAATAAGCTGCATTCTTCAATGTCCCACCGAGATCAACACATTTAAGTCATAACAGTGGATCTTCTTTCGTTTCAATGTGATTCCAGTGTCTTTGAACACAAAATGGCGTCTAAACATCAAATAAGTGCAAAACAATGCTTTTACAAGTTTAATGTGGTGAAAAGGCTGTAATAGCTGTTCACGCAGGGAAGAGGCTTTTAAGCTGTTATTTGCAGGTAACACACGTTTTACCCACTATTGCTGTGTCAGTTGTCAAATAAGCTGCATTCTTCAATGTCCCACCGAGATCAACACATTTAAGTCATAAAAGCACTCTGGAGTGGATCTGCTTTCGTTTCAATGTGATTCCAGTGTCTTTGAACACAAAATGGCGTCTAAACATCAAATAAGTGCAAAACAATGCTTTTACAAGTTTAATGTGGTGAAAAGGCTGTAATAGCTGTTTCACGCAGGGAAGAGGCTTTTAAGCTGTTATTTGCAGGTAACACACGTTTTAACCACTATTGCTGTGTCAGTTGTCAAATAAGCTGCATTCTTCAATGTCCCACCGAGATCAACACATTTAAGTCATAACAGTGGATCTTCTTTCGTTTCAATGTGATTCCAGTGTCTTTGAACACAAAATGGCGTCTAAACATCAAATAAGTGCAAAACAATGCTTTTACAAGTTTAATGTGGTGAAAAGGCTGTAATAGCTGTTTCACGCAGGGAAGAGGCTTTTAAGCTGTTATTTGCAGGTAACACACGTTTTAACCACTATTGCTGTGTCAGTTGTCAAATAAGCTGCATTCTTCAATGTCCCACCGAGATCAACACATTTAAGTCATAACAGCACTCTGGAGTGGATCTGCTTTCGTTTCAATGTGATTCCAGTGTCTTTGAACACAAAATGGCGTCTAAACACCAAATAAGTGCAAAACAATGCTTTTACAAGTTTAATGTGGTGAAAAGGCTGTAATAGCTGTTCACGCAGGGAAGAGGCTTTTAAGCTGTTATTTGCAGGTAACACACATTTTAACCACTATTGCTGTGTCAGTTGTCAAATAAGCTGCATTCTTCAATGTCCCACCGAGATCAACACATTTAAGTCATAACAGTGGATCTTCTTTCGTTTCAATGTGATTCCAGTGTCTTTGAACACAAAATGGCGTCTAAACATCAAATAAGTGCAAAACAATGCTTTTACAAGTTTAATGTGGTGAAAAGGCTGTAATAGCTGTTCACGCAGGGAAGAGGCTTTTAAGCTGTTATTTGCAGGTAACACACGTTTTACCCACTATTGCTGTGTCAGTTGTCAAATAAGCTGCATTCTTCAATGTCCCACCGAGATCAACACATTTAAGTCATAAAAGCACTCTGGAGTGGATCTGCTTTCGTTTCAATGTGATTCCAGTGTCTTTGAACACAAAATGGCGTCTAAACATCAAATAAGTGCAAAACAATGCTTTTACAAGTTTAATGTGGTGAAAAGGCTGTAATAGCTGTTTCACGCAGGGAAGAGGCTTTTAAGCTGTTATTTGCAGGTAACACACGTTTTAACCACTATTGCTGTGTCAGTTGTCAAATAAGCTGCATTCTTCAATGTCCCACCGAGATCAACACATTTAAGTCATAACAGCACTCTGGAGTGGATCTGCTTTCGTTTCAATGTGATTCCAGTGTCTTTGAACACAAAATGGCGTCTAAACACCAAATAAGTGCAAAACAATGCTTTTACAAGTTTAATGTGGTGAAAAGGCTGTAATAGCTGTTCACGCAGGGAAGAGGCTTTTAAGCTGTTATTTGCAGGTAACACACATTTTAACCACTATTGCTGTGTCAGTTGTCAAATAAGCTGCATTCTTCAATGTCCCACCGAGATCAACACATTTAAGTCATAACAGTGGATCTTCTTTCGTTTCAATGTGATTCCAGTGTCTTTGAACACAAAATGGCGTCTAAACATCAAATAAGTGCAAAACAATGCTTTTACAAGTTTAATGTGGTGAAAAGGCTGTAATAGCTGTTTCACGCAGGGAAGAGGCTTTTAAGCTGTTATTTGCAGGTAACACACGTTTTAACCACTATTGCTGTGTCAGTTGTCAAATAAGCTGCATTCTTCAATGTCCCACCGAGATCAACACATTTAAGTCATAACAGCACTCTGGAGTGGATCTGCTTTCGTTTCAATGTGATTCCAGTGTCTTTGAACACAAAATGGCGTCTAAACACCAAATAAGTGCAAAACAATGCTTTTACAAGTTTAATGTGGTGAAAAGGCTGTAATAGCTGTTCACGCAGGGAAGAGGCTTTTAAGCTGTTATTTGCAGGTAACACACGTTTTACCCACTATTGCTGTGTCAGTTGTCAAATAAGCTGCATTCTTCAATGTCCCACCGAGATCAACACATTTAAGTCATAACAGCACTCTGGAGTGAATTTGCTTTCGTTTCAATGTGATTCCAGTGTCTTTGAACACAAAATGGCGTCTAAACATCAAATAAGTGCAAAACAATGCTTTTACAAGTTTAATGTGGTGAAAAGGCTGTAATAGCTGTTTCACGCAGGGAAGAGGCTTTTAAGCTGTTATTTGCAGGTAACACACGTTTTAACCACTATTGCTGTGTCAGTTGTCAAATAAGCTGCATTCTTCAATGTCCCACAGTCATAACAGTGGATCTTCTTTCGTTTCAATGTGATTCCAGTGTCTTTGAACACAAAATGGCGTCTGAACATCAAATAAGTGCAAAACAATGCTTTTACAAGTTTAATGTGGTGAAAAGGCTGTAATAGCTGTTTCACGCAGGGAAGAGGCTTTTAAGCTGTTATTTGCAGGTAACACACGTTTTAACCACTATTGCTGTGTCAGTTGTCAAATAAGCTGCATTCTTCAATGTCCCACCGAGATCAACACATTTAAGTCATAACAGCACTCTGGAGTGGATCTGCTTTCGTTTCAATGTGATTCCAGTGTCTTTGAACACAAAATGGCGTCTGAACATCAAATAAGTGCAAAACAATGCTTTTACAAGTTTAATGTGGTGAAAAGGCTGTAATAGCTGTTTCACGCAGGGAAGAGGCTTTTAAGCTGTTATTTGCAGGTAACACACGTTTTAACCACTATTGCTGTGTCAGTTGTCAAATAAGCTGCATTCTTCAATGTCCCACCGAGATCAACACATTTAAGTCATAACAGCACTCTGGAGTGGATCTGCTTTCGTTTCAATGTGATTCCAGTGTCTTTGAACACAAAATGGCGTCTAAACATCAAATAAGTGCAAAACAATGCTTTTACAAGTTTAATGTGGTGAAAAGGCTGTAATAGCTGTTCACGCAGGGAAGAGGCTTTTAAGCTGTTATTTGCAGGTAACACACGTTTTAACCACTATTGCTGTGTCAGTTGTCAAATAAGCTGCATTCTTCAATGTCCCACCGAGATCAACACATTTAAGTCATAACAGCACTCTGGAGTGGATCTGCTTTCGTTTCAATGTGATTCCAGTGTCTTTGAACACAAAATGGTCTTTGAACACAAAATGGCGTCTAAACATCAAATAAGTGCAAAACAATGCTTTTACAAGTTTAATGTGGTGAAAAGGCTGTAATAGCTGTTTCACGCAGGGAAGAGGCTTTTAAGCTGTTATTTGCAGGTAACACACGTTTTAACCACTATTGCTGTGTCAGTTGTCAAATAAGCTGCATTCTTCAATGTCCCACCGAGATCAACACATTTAAGTCATAACAGTGGATCTTCTTTCGTTTCAATGTGATTCCAGTGTCTTTGAACACAAAATGGCGTCTAAACATCAAATAAGTGCAAAACAATGCTTTTACAAGTTTAATGTGGTGAAAAGGCTGTAATAGCTGTTTCACGCAGGGAAGAGGCTTTTAAGCTGTTATTTGCAGGTAACACGTTTTAACCACTATTGCAGTGTCAGTTGTCAAATAAGCTGCATTCTTCAATGTCCCACCGAGATCAACACATTTAAGTCATAACAGCACTCTGGAGTGGATCTGCTTTCGTTTCAATGTGATTCCAGTGTCTTTGAACACAAAATGGCGTCTAAACATCAAATAAGTGCAAAACAATGCTTTTACAAGTTTAATGTGGTGAAAAGGCTGTAATAGCTGTTCACGCAGGGAAGAGGCTTTTAAGCTGTTATTTGCAGGTAACACACATTTTAACCACTATTGCTGTGTCAGTTGTCAAATAAGCTGCATTCTTCAATGTCCCACCGAGATCAACACATTTATGTCATAACAGTGGATCTTCTTTCGTTTCAATGTGATTCCAGTGTCTTTGAACACAAAATGGCGTCTAAACATCAAATAAGTGCAAAACAATGCTTTTACAAGTTTAATGTGGTGAAAAGGCTGTAATAGCTGTTTCACGCAGGGAAGAGGCTTTTAAGCTGTTATTTGCAGGTAACACACGTTTTAACCACTATTGCTGTGTCAGTTGTCAAATAAGCTGCATTCTTCAATGTCCCACCGAGATCAACACATTTAAGTCATAACAGCACTCTGGAGTGGATCTGCTTTCGTTTCAATGTGATTCCAGTGTCTTTGAACACAAAATGGCGTCTGAACATCAAATAAGTGCAAAACAATGCTTTTACAAGTTTAATGTGGTGAAAAGGCTGTAATAGCTGTTTCACGCAGGGAAGAGGCTTTTAAGCTGTTATTTGCAGGTAACACACGTTTTAACCACTATTGCTGTGTCAGTTGTCAAATAAGCTGCATTCTTCAATGTCCCACCGAGATCAACACATTTAAGTCATAACAGTGGATCTTCTTTCGTTTCAATGTGATTCCAGTGTCTTTGAACACAAAATGGCGTCTGAACATCAAATAAGTGCAAAACAATGCTTTTACAAGTTTAATGTGGTGAAAAGGCTGTAATAGCTGTTTCACGCAGGGAAGAGGCTTTTAAGCTGTTATTTGCAGGTAACACACGTTTTAACCACTATTGCTGTGTCAGTTGTCAAATAAGCTGCATTCTTCAATGTCCCACCGAGATCAACACATTTAAGTCATAACAGCACTCTGGAGTGGATCTGCTTTCGTTTCAATGTGATTCCAGTGTCTTTGAACACAAAATGGCGTCTGAACATCAAATAAGTGCAAAACAATGCTTTTACAAGTTTAATGTGGTGAAAAGGCTGTAATAGCTGTTTCACGCAGGGAAGAGGCTTTTAAGCTGTTATTTGCAGGTAACACACGTTTTAACCACTATTGCTGTGTCAGTTGTCAAATAAGCTGCATTCTTCAATGTCCCACCGAGATCAACACATTTAAGTCATAACAGCACTCTGGAGTGGATCTGCTTTCGTTTCAATGTGATTCCAGTGTCTTTGAACACAAAATGGCGTCTAAACATCAAATAAGTGCAAAACAATGCTTTTACAAGTTTAATGTGGTGAAAAGGCTGTAATAGCTGTTCACGCAGGGAAGAGGCTTTTAAGCTGTTATTTGCAGGTAACACACGTTTTAACCACTATTGCTGTGTCAGTTGTCAAATAAGCTGCATTCTTCAATGTCCCACCGAGATCAACACATTTAAGTCATAACAGCACTCTGGAGTGGATCTGCTTTCGTTTCAATGTGATTCCAGTGTCTTTGAACACAAAATGGCGTCTAAACATCAAATAAGTGCAAAACAATGCTTTTACAAGTTTAATGTGGTGAAAAGGCTGTAATAGCTGTTTCACGCAGGGAAGAGGCTTTTAAGCTGTTATTTGCAGGTAACACACGTTTTAACCACTATTGCAGTGTCAGTTGTCAAATAAGCTGCATTCTTCAATGTCCCACCGAGATCAACACATTTAAGTCATAACAGCACTCTGGAGTGGATCTGCTTTCGTTTCAATGTGATTCCAGTGTCTTTGAACACAAAATGGCGTCTGAACATCAAATAAGTGCAAAACAATGCTTTTACAAGTTTAATGTGGTGAAAAGGCTGTAATAGCTGTTTCACGCAGGGAAGAGGCTTTTAAGCTGTTATTTGCAGGTAACACACGTTTTAACCACTATTGCTGTGTCAGTTGTCAAATAAGCTGCATTCTTCAATGTCCCACCGAGATCAACACATTTAAGTCATAACAGCACTCTGGAGTGGATCTGCTTTCGTTTCAATGTGATTCCAGTGTCTTTGAACACAAAATGGCGTCTAAACATCAAATAAGTGCAAAACAATGCTTTTACAAGTTTAATGTGGTGAAAAGGCTGTAATAGCTGTTCACGCAGGGAAGAGGCTTTTAAGCTGTTATTTGCAGGTAACACACGTTTTAACCACTATTGCTGTGTCAGTTGTCAAATAAGCTGCATTCTTCAATGTCCCACCGAGATCAACACATTTAAGTCATAACAGCACTCTGGAGTGGATCTGCTTTCGTTTCAATGTGATTCCAGTGTCTTTGAACACAAAATGGTCTTTGAACACAAAATGGCGTCTAAACATCAAATAAGTGCAAAACAATGCTTTTACAAGTTTAATGTGGTGAAAAGGCTGTAATAGCTGTTTCACGCAGGGAAGAGGCTTTTAAGCTGTTATTTGCAGGTAACACACGTTTTAACCACTATTGCTGTGTCAGTTGTCAAATAAGCTGCATTCTTCAATGTCCCACCGAGATCAACACATTTAAGTCATAACAGTGGATCTTCTTTCGTTTCAATGTGATTCCAGTGTCTTTGAACACAAAATGGCGTCTAAACATCAAATAAGTGCAAAACAATGCTTTTACAAGTTTAATGTGGTGAAAAGGCTGTAATAGCTGTTTCACGCAGGGAAGAGGCTTTTAAGCTGTTATTTGCAGGTAACACGTTTTAACCACTATTGCAGTGTCAGTTGTCAAATAAGCTGCATTCTTCAATGTCCCACCGAGATCAACACATTTAAGTCATAACAGCACTCTGGAGTGGATCTGCTTTCGTTTCAATGTGATTCCAGTGTCTTTGAACACAAAATGGCGTCTAAACATCAAATAAGTGCAAAACAATGCTTTTACAAGTTTAATGTGGTGAAAAGGCTGTAATAGCTGTTCACGCAGGGAAGAGGCTTTTAAGCTGTTATTTGCAGGTAACACACATTTTAACCACTATTGCTGTGTCAGTTGTCAAATAAGCTGCATTCTTCAATGTCCCACCGAGATCAACACATTTATGTCATAACAGTGGATCTTCTTTCGTTTCAATGTGATTCCAGTGTCTTTGAACACAAAATGGCGTCTAAACATCAAATAAGTGCAAAACAATGCTTTTACAAGTTTAATGTGGTGAAAAGGCTGTAATAGCTGTTTCACGCAGGGAAGAGGCTTTTAAGCTGTTATTTGCAGGTAACACACGTTTTAACCACTATTGCTGTGTCAGTTGTCAAATAAGCTGCATTCTTCAATGTCCCACCGAGATCAACACATTTAAGTCATAACAGCACTCTGGAGTGGATCTGCTTTCGTTTCAATGTGATTCCAGTGTCTTTGAACACAAAATGGCGTCTGAACATCAAATAAGTGCAAAACAATGCTTTTACAAGTTTAATGTGGTGAAAAGGCTGTAATAGCTGTTTCACGCAGGGAAGAGGCTTTTAAGCTGTTATTTGCAGGTAACACACGTTTTAACCACTATTGCTGTGTCAGTTGTCAAATAAGCTGCATTCTTCAATGTCCCACCGAGATCAACACATTTAAGTCATAACAGTGGATCTTCTTTCGTTTCAATGTGATTCCAGTGTCTTTGAACACAAAATGGCGTCTGAACATCAAATAAGTGCAAAACAATGCTTTTACAAGTTTAATGTGGTGAAAAGGCTGTAATAGCTGTTTCACGCAGGGAAGAGGCTTTTAAGCTGTTATTTGCAGGTAACACACGTTTTAACCACTATTGCTGTGTCAGTTGTCAAATAAGCTGCATTCTTCAATGTCCCACCGAGATCAACACATTTAAGTCATAACAGCACTCTGGAGTGGATCTGCTTTCGTTTCAATGTGATTCCAGTGTCTTTGAACACAAAATGGCGTCTGAACATCAAATAAGTGCAAAACAATGCTTTTACAAGTTTAATGTGGTGAAAAGGCTGTAATAGCTGTTTCACGCAGGGAAGAGGCTTTTAAGCTGTTATTTGCAGGTAACACACGTTTTAACCACTATTGCTGTGTCAGTTGTCAAATAAGCTGCATTCTTCAATGTCCCACCGAGATCAACACATTTAAGTCATAACAGCACTCTGGAGTGGATCTGCTTTCGTTTCAATGTGATTCCAGTGTCTTTGAACACAAAATGGCGTCTAAACATCAAATAAGTGCAAAACAATGCTTTTACAAGTTTAATGTGGTGAAAAGGCTGTAATAGCTGTTCACGCAGGGAAGAGGCTTTTAAGCTGTTATTTGCAGGTAACACACGTTTTAACCACTATTGCTGTGTCAGTTGTCAAATAAGCTGCATTCTTCAATGTCCCACCGAGATCAACACATTTAAGTCATAACAGCACTCTGGAGTGGATCTGCTTTCGTTTCAATGTGATTCCAGTGTCTTTGAACACAAAATGGCGTCTAAACATCAAATAAGTGCAAAACAATGCTTTTACAAGTTTAATGTGGTGAAAAGGCTGTAATAGCTGTTTCACGCAGGGAAGAGGCTTTTAAGCTGTTATTTGCAGGTAACACACGTTTTAACCACTATTGCAGTGTCAGTTGTCAAATAAGCTGCATTCTTCAATGTCCCACCGAGATCAACACATTTAAGTCATAACAGCACTCTGGAGTGGATCTGCTTTCGTTTCAATGTGATTCCAGTGTCTTTGAACACAAAATGGTCTTTGAACACAAAATGGCGTCTAAACATCAAATAAGTGCAAAACAATGCTTTTACAAGTTTAATGTGGTGAAAAGGCTGTAATAGCTGTTTCACGCAGGGAAGAGGCTTTTAAGCTGTTATTTGCAGGTAACACACGTTTTAACCACTATTGCTGTGTCAGTTGTCAAATAAGCTGCATTCTTCAATGTCCCACCGAGATCAACACATTTAAGTCATAACAGCACTCTGGAGTGGATCTGCTTTCGTTTCAATGTGATTCCAGTGTCTTTGAACACAAAATGGCGTCTGAACATCAAATAAGTGCAAAACAATGCTTTTACAAGTTTAATGTGGTGAAAAGGCTGTAATAGCTGTTTCACGCAGGGAAGAGGCTTTTAAGCTGTTATTTGCAGGTAACACACGTTTTAACCACTATTGCTGTGTCAGTTGTCAAATAAGCTGCATTCTTCAATGTCCCACCGAGATCAACACATTTAAGTCATAACAGTGGATCTTCTTTCGTTTCAATGTGATTCCAGTGTCTTTGAACACAAAATGGCGTCTAAACATCAAATAAGTGCAAAACAATGCTTTTACAAGTTTAATGTGGTGAAAAGGCTGTAATAGCTGTTTCACGCAGGGAAGAGGCTTTTAAGCTGTTATTTGCAGGTAACACACGTTTTAACCACTATTGCTGTGTCAGTTGTCAAATAAGCTGCATTCTTCAATGTCCCACCGAGATCAACACATTTAAGTCATAACAGCACTCTGGAGTGGATCTGCTTTCGTTTCAATGTGATTCCAGTGTCTTTGAACACAAAATGGCGTCTGAACATCAAATAAGTGCAAAACAATGCTTTTACAAGTTTAATGTGGTGAAAAGGCTGTAATAGCTGTTTCACGCAGGGAAGAGGCTTTTAAGCTGTTATTTGCAGGTAACACACGTTTTAACCACTATTGCTGTGTCAGTTGTCAAATAAGCTGCATTCTTCAATGTCCCACCGAGATCAACACATTTAAGTCATAACAGCACTCTGGAGTGGATCTGCTTTCGTTTCAATGTGATTCCAGTGTCTTTGAACACAAAATGGCGTCTAAACATCAAATAAGTGCAAAACAATGCTTTTACAAGTTTAATGTGGTGAAAAGGCTGTAATAGCTGTTCACGCAGGGAAGAGGCTTTTAAGCTGTTATTTGCAGGTAACACACATTTTAACCACTATTGCTGTGTCAGTTGTCAAATAAGCTGCATTCTTCAATGTCCCACCGAGATCAACACATTTAAGTCATAACAGCACTCTGGAGTGGATCTGCTTTCGTTTCAATGTGATTCCAGTGTCTTTGAACACAAAATGGCGTCTGAACATCAAATAAGTGCAAAACAATGCTTTTACAAGTTTAATGTGGTGAAAAGGCTGTAATAGCTGTTTCACGCAGGGAAGAGGCTTTTAAGCTGTTATTTGCAGGTAACACACGTTTTAACCACTATTGCTGTGTCAGTTGTCAAATAAGCTGCATTCTTCAATGTCCCACCGAGATCAACACATTTAAGTCATAACAGTGGATCTTCTTTCGTTTCAATGTGATTCCAGTGTCTTTGAACACAAAATGGCGTCTAAACATCAAATAAGTGCAAAACAATGCTTTTACAAGTTTAATGTGGTGAAAAGGCTGTAATAGCTGTTTCACGCAGGGAAGAGGCTTTTAAGCTGTTATTTGCAGGTAACACACGTTTTAACCACTATTGCTGTGTCAGTTGTCAAATAAGCTGCATTCTTCAATGTCCCACCGAGATCAACACATTTAAGTCATAACAGCACTCTGGAGTGGATCTGCTTTCGTTTCAATGTGATTCCAGTGTCTTTGAACACAAAATGGCGTCTGAACATCAAATAAGTGCAAAACAATGCTTTTACAAGTTTAATGTGGTGAAAAGGCTGTAATAGCTGTTTCACGCAGGGAAGAGGCTTTTAAGCTGTTATTTGCAGGTAACACACGTTTTAACCACTATTGCTGTGTCAGTTGTCAAATAAGCTGCATTCTTCAATGTCCCACCGAGATCAACACATTTAAGTCATAACAGTGGATCTTCTTTCGTTTCAATGTGATTCCAGTGTCTTTGAACACAAAATGGCGTCTAAACATCAAATAAGTGCAAAACAATGCTTTTACAAGTTTAATGTGGTGAAAAGGCTGTAATAGCTGTTCACGCAGGGAAGAGGCTTTTAAGCTGTTATTTGCAGGTAACACACATTTTAACCACTATTGCTGTGTCAGTTGTCAAATAAGCTGCATTCTTCAATGTCCCACCGAGATCAACACATTTAAGTCATAAAAGCACTCTGGAGTGGATCTGCTTTCGTTTCAATGTGATTCCAGTGTCTTTGAACACAAAATGGCGTCTAAACATCAAATAAGTGCAAAACAATGCTTTTACAAGTTTAATGTGGTGAAAAGGCTGTAATAGCTGTTTCACGCAGGGAAGAGGCTTTTAAGCTGTTATTTGCAGGTAACACACGTTTTAACCACTATTGCTGTGTCAGTTGTCAAATAAGCTGCATTCTTCAATGTCCCACCGAGATCAACACATTTAAGTCATTACAGTGGATCTTCTTTCGTTTCAATGTGATTCCAGTGTCTTTGAACACAAAATGGCGTCTAAACATCAAATAAGTGCAAAACAATGCTTTTACAAGTTTAATGTGGTGAAAAGGCTGTAATAGCTGTTCACGCAGGGAAGAGGCTTTTAAGCTGTTATTTGCAGGTAACACACATTTTAACCACTATTGCTGTGTCAGTTGTCAAATAAGCTGCATTCTTCAATGTCCCACCGAGATCAACACATTTAAGTCATAAAAGCACTCTGGAGTGGATCTGCTTTCGTTTCAATGTGATTCCAGTGTCTTTGAACACAAAATGGCGTCTAAACATCAAATAAGTGCAAAACAATGCTTTTACAGGTTTAATGTGGTGAAAAGGCTGTAATAGCTGTTTCACGCAGGGAAGAGGCTTTTAAGCTGTTATTTGCAGGTAACACACGTTTTAACCACTATTGCTGTGTCAGTTGTCAAATAAGCTGCATTCTTCAATGTCCCACCGAGATCAACACATTTAAGTCATAACAGCACTCTGGAGTGGATCTGCTTTCGTTTCAATGTGATTCCAGTGTCTTTGAACACAAAATGGCGTCTGAACATCAAATAAGTGCAAAACAATGCTTTTACAAGTTTAATGTGGTGAAAAGGCTGTAATAGCTGTTTCACGCAGGGAAGAGGCTTTTAAGCTGTTATTTGCAGGTAACACACGTTTTAACCACTATTGCTGTGTCAGTTGTCAAATAAGCTGCATTCTTCAATGTCCCACCGAGATCAACACATTTAAGTCATAACAGTGGATCTTCTTTCGTTTCAATGTGATTCCAGTGTCTTTGAACACAAAATGGCGTCTAAACATCAAATAAGTGCAAAACAATGCTTTTACAAGTTTAATGTGGTGAAAAGGCTGTAATAGCTGTTCACGCAGGGAAGAGGCTTTTAAGCTGTTATTTGCAGGTAACACACATTTTAACCACTATTGCTGTGTCAGTTGTCAAATAAGCTGCATTCTTCAATGTCCCACCGAGATCAACACATTTAAGTCATAAAAGCACTCTGGAGTGGATCTGCTTTCGTTTCAATGTGATTCCAGTGTCTTTGAACACAAAATGGCGTCTAAACATCAAATAAGTGCAAAACAATGCTTTTACAAGTTTAATGTGGTGAAAAGGCTGTAATAGCTGTTTCACGCAGGGAAGAGGCTTTTAAGCTGTTATTTGCAGGTAACACACGTTTTAACCACTATTGCTGTGTCAGTTGTCAAATAAGCTGCATTCTTCAATGTCCCACCGAGATCAACACATTTAAGTCATAACAGCACTCTGGAGTGGATCTGCTTTCGTTTCAATGTGATTCCAGTGTCTTTGAACACAAAATGGCGTCTAAACATCAAATAAGTGCAAAACAATGCTTTTACAAGTTTAATGTGGTGAAAAGGCTGTAATAGCTGTTCACGCAGGGAAGAGGCTTTTAAGCTGTTATTTGCAGGTAACACACATTTTAACCACTATTGCTGTGTCAGTTGTCAAATAAGCTGCATTCTTCAATGTCCCACCGAGATCAACACATTTAAGTCATAACAGTGGATCTTCTTTCGTTTCAATGTGATTCCAGTGTCTTTGAACACAAAATGGCGTCTAAACATCAAATAAGTGCAAAACAATGCTTTTACAAGTTTAATGTGGTGAAAAGGCTGTAATAGCTGTTCACGCAGGGAAGAGGCTTTTAAGCTGTTATTTGCAGGTAACACACATTTTAACCACTATTGCTGTGTCAGTAGTCAAATAAGCTGCATTCTTCAATGTCCCACCGAGATCAACACATTTAAGTCATAAAAGCACTCTGGAGTGGATCTGCTTTCGTTTCAATGTGATTCCAGTGTCTTTGAACACAAAATGGCGTCTAAACATCAAATAAGTGCAAAACAATGCTTTTACAAGTTTAATGTGGTGAAAAGGCTGTAATAGCTGTTCACGCAGGGAAGAGGCTTTTAAGCTGTTATTTGCAGGTAACACACATTTTAACCACTATTGCTGTGTCAGTCGTCAAATAAGCTGCATTCTTCAATGTCCCACCGAGATCAACACATTTAAGTCATAACAGTGGATCTTCTTTCGTTTCAATGTGATTCCAGTGTCTTTGAACACAAAATGGCGTCTAAACATCAAATAAGTGCAAAACAATGCTTTTACAAGTTTAATGTGGTGAAAAGGCTGTAATAGCTGTTTCACGCAGGGAAGAGGCTTTTAAGCTGTTATTTGCAGGTAACACACGTTTTAACCACTATTGCTGTGTCAGTTGTCAAATAAGCTGCATTCTTCAATGTCCCACCGAGATCAACACATTTAAGTCATAACAGCACTCTGGAGTGGATCTGCTTTCGTTTCAATGTGATTCAAGTGTCTTTGAACACAAAATGGCGTCTGAACATCAAATAAGTGCAAAACAATGCTTTTACAAGTTTAATGTGGTGAAAAGGCTGTAATAGCTGTTTCACGCAGGGAAGAGGCTTTTAAGCTGTTATTTGCAGGTAACACACGTTTTAACCACTATTGCTGTGTCAGTTGTCAAATAAGCTGCATTCTTCAATGTCCCACCGAGATCAACACATTTAAGTCATAACAGTGGATCTTCTTTCGTTTCAATGTGATTCCAGTGTCTTTGAACACAAAATGGCGTCTAAACATCAAATAAGTGCAAAACAATGCTTTTACAAGTTTAATGTGGTGAAAAGGCTGTAATAGCTGTTCACGCAGGGAAGAGGCTTTTAAGCTGTTATTTGCAGGTAACACACATTTTAACCACTATTGCTGTGTCAGTTGTCAAATAAGCTGCATTCTTCAATGTCCCACCGAGATCAACACATTTAAGTCATAAAAGCACTCTGGAGTGGATCTGCTTTCGTTTCAATGTGATTCCAGTGTCTTTGAACACAAAATGGCGTCTAAACATCAAATAAGTGCAAAACAATGCTTTTACAAGTTTAATGTGGTGAAAAGGCTGTAATAGCTGTTTCACGCAGGGAAGAGGCTTTTAAGCTGTTATTTGCAGGTAACACACGTTTTAACCACTATTGCTGTGTCAGTTGTCAAATAAGCTGCATTCTTCAATGTCCCACCGAGATCAACACATTTAAGTCATAACAGCACTCTGGAGTGGATCTGCTTTCGTTTCAATGTGATTCCAGTGTCTTTGAACACAAAATGGCGTCTGAACATCAAATAAGTGCAAAACAATGCTTTTACAAGTTTAATGTGGTGAAAAGGCTGTAATAGCTGTTTCACGCAGGGAAGAGGCTTTTAAGCTGTTATTTGCAGGTAACACACGTTTTAACCACTATTGCTGTGTCAGTTGTCAAATAAGCTGCATTCTTCAATGTCCCACCGAGATCAACACATTTAAGTCATAACAGTGGATCTTCTTTCGTTTCAATGTGATTCCAGTGTCTTTGAACACAAAATGGCGTCTAAACATCAAATAAGTGCAAAACAATGCTTTTACAAGTTTAATGTGGTGAAAAGGCTGTAATAGCTGTTCACGCAGGGAAGAGGCTTTTAAGCTGTTATTTGCAGGTAA